>NW_027495115.1:0-247089 GCF_021521415.1 Bidens hawaiensis | reverse complement strand
CCTGGAAAAGTTGTAAGTTCTTAAGCTTTAGGTTGTAATATGTTAATGTTTTATAGTGTTATGTTTTTCATATTACACGATGATACAACTTACATGTTTAGAGGTTGTGTGGAATAACATAACTATTGGGCTTCTTCAACACATTTCAGTGGGAATTTGTTGCGCTAGAAATTTGATATGTAGATAAAACATAAATATCATAACTAAAGAACATGCCCGGCCCAAAGGGAGGGGTGGAGAGGGCGACAGCCCAAAGCCCGGTCATCCCAAGGACCCGAAACATTTTTAGAACAATTACATATTTTTAATATTTATGTATATAATTTCGGTTTATATTAGTAAACAAAATTAATGTAATTGGTGTAGTGGGAAAGCATGTGTTTTTGTTTTTGCTGTGTGCAAGTTCAAGTCTTCTTCCATGCTGTTTTTTTATAACTTTTTTTAACAAAATGGCTAGCAATACACATAAAAAGTCGTAATTTGAATCCTAAAAACCTAGTCATCATTTTTACCCCCAAACACAAACTTATTAAATAACCCAATGGGTGACAATAAATACAAAGAAAATCATACAAATTTGAAATTTGAAACCCTCCAACTATATACCGAATAAAGTTGTTAGAAATCCAATTTTATGGAAATAAAGATGTAAGAAATTCAAAACAGCCACATAATAACGGATTTAGTTCTCCTACTATTTAGAAAAAAATATATGTTCGTACAAATAAGGATATTTAATACATATCTTATTCGTTTTTTTGATTGTTAATTACTTATTTAGTTACATGTGATTTATCTTATTGTGACCAAGCTGACCCTTTAGCTCATTTAAATCATAATTTTACTTGGACCATTATTACATTTAAATCATTATTGGTATTAAGAATAATATATTAGAGAGTAGGTACAAATAGTTGGTCACGACCTTTGGTTCCAATAACGCTATAAAATGTTCACGAAACATTTAAGTATTTAAATTAGATAATTGCAACAATACTTTTTATTTTGTTTGTTGTTATCATAATTATAAGAACTATATATGAGTTTATGTTCTAGCAGACCATTTTTTAACTCACCACAGGCCTCGAAAAATCTAGGAATTCTCGCGGACGACCCTGCAAAAGAAATAAATATTACAAACATGAAGTTGTGATTTGCCGCTTCAGTACCGATAGTGAAAAAAATATGTTTTTTATAAGTATATTACATCGATTGAAAACCATACAAAAAATACCAACAATGACATCGGTATTTATGTTGTTTAGTAGGTATCGGTTCAGTTCATCATGGTATAGACACTATGTTTAGTTCATCAGTTTAGTTCTCCACTGTATCGAAACTCGATATAGTTTACGATACTTCAAAAATACTTCATTCCAAATACAACTTTGTTTTTATTGGAATATTGGAGCGTTTTGAAAAACAATTAAGATTAATAAAAAAAAGTAAATGAATCAAAAGAGTACATATATAGTGTACCGGTGAATTTGAAACATAAAATAAACAAGTGAGAATCGGTTTGGTCCATTACAGTACAACACTTTGTATGGTTTATAACAAAAAAAATCATCTAAACAAACATGTACTCAATAAATTATATTAAAAAAATGGGGGTATGGTGGGTGGGTGGGTGGGTGGGAGAGAAAAAGAATTACCTATAACTACGTAGTTAATTTTTCGTAAAAATAGCTAAGAAAAGAAAGTTATAAGATAAAAATGTTCATTCGGTATGTTCGTCACATACCAATACTGTAGGTGAGTTGTCGATTTGTGATGAACTGGCCGGGTAGCATCTCGTCCTCTTAAAAAATGAAATTAAAATGTTGAAATAAAACTAGACACAATCTGTTTATACAAAAGAAATATGTGTAAAAGTAATAATACCATAAATAGTGAAATTAAAAATAAAACTAAACCTATAGACACAATCTGGCCCAAGGAGGTCGGCACAAGGGAGGTCAAGGACGTTGGACATATATATATATATATATATATATATATATATATATATATATATATATAATATATATATATATATATATATATATATATATATATATATATTGTTTTAAAATATAAGGTTGAAAAAAAATGACACATTTGTTCAATAAATCAAAGGTCATGGGTTCAATTATTCTCATTGGTGATATTTTATTTTTATAGGAAAGACTTTTATTTATGTTTTATACAAGCTATTTTAGTAATTTTTATTATTATTTGTTGTTTTGGTTCGTATCGAGCTTTGAAAATGCAACCAAATTGGTAAAATTATCAAATTATATATCACAAATGTGTTGTTTTTGTTTTCATCCAGAGCCCTGAAATTTTAGTAGATTCTCGAAGACAACTCTACAATTTTTTTATACAAAAGAATTATGTGTAAAAGTTAGGGGTGCAAACGGGCCGAACTGCTTGCAAGCTACTCGATATCGTCTCGTTAAAAAACTTGGTTGGGCCCAGATTAAACGAGCATGAGCCCGAGCTCGAGCCTAAAAGTACGCTTGTTTAATAAACGAGCCTGACCTAATTGAAGCTCGATTCGGCCCGCGAGCCTAAACAAGCATGTCATTTATATAAATTTTGTTATGTGTATCTAATAATTAATTAAAATATATAATGTAATGAAAAAATAACTAAATAATATATATTATGTTATATACAAATTATAATTTATGTATCTATGTGTGTGTGTGTATATATATATATGTAATTAATTACAAATATATTAAATTTAATATTTAAATAGTAAGCGAGTCGAACTTGAGCATAAAAAATTACTCACGAGCTGAGCTCGAGCTTTAAAAATAAAGATCAAAACGAGACGAGCATGAGATCAAACTCTGTGTAAGTTAAACTAGACGAGTTCGAGCCTAGCCGAGCTTGGGCTTGACATGACTCATTTGCATCCCTAGCAAATGTACTAATGAGTGTTTTGTAATATAGATATTACTAGTGAAGTTTCCTTCGCTATGATGCGGTAATTCGGTAATTCAGTCGGTTTCGTTTAAACCTGTTATGGTAATGATACTTGTTTTAGTAATCAGAAGAAGAAACAATATATGTGTATATATATATATTATAATTTACTTTTCTTGGTTTCGAAGAAAATTTACATTCCAGTAGATAAAAATAAGTGTGTTGCAATGATATATTCGTAATTTTTAAAAAAAAATTTGTATTTTAAAAGTTATAAAGAAAAATAAAATACGTTTAAAAGTTATTTATACTATTAAAATAAGCAAATAAATTAAACAAAAAAAAGGGCTAAATGTCAAGCTCCAATTGAACGGGGCACTATCAAGTGACAATTGCATTAGAAAACCAAACCTATAGATACAATCTATAAATACAAAAGAAATATGTGTGAACGTAATACATATAATATGCGATTTGTAAAAGTGATGAACCACTGACATTCATATGAAGTCAACTTCTAAATTTCTAAAGATAAAAAACACTTTATACTCAAATGGGTACCTTTATTCTTTTTAGAAGAATAGAGTACCATAGATACCAAACTACAAACTACAATCAATCAATCAATCAATCATGCCCAGTAAAATCCCACCGACAGCAAAGCTATAAGTAGGGTCTGGGGAGGGTGGGATGTAGGCACACCGTACCTCTATCCAAAGGAATAAAGATGTGGCTTCCAGAGAGACCCTCGGCTCTAAGTACATGTGTATGAAGCAAAATAAAGGAAAATAAAGCAAAATAAAGAAAATCAAAGTTTAACAGTTATATAAAAACTACTACTAATTATAATAATATTAATAATAAGATCACAGTTTAACAGCTATATAAAAGCTAATAATAATTATAATAATAATAATAATATATGTAAGGGAAATACCATTATGGTATGTGGCCTAAATAAGTTAAGTCTAAGCCCTAAGGTATTCAATTCTCTCTAAAAATCCTTAACTTTAATTCTACTTCTCCACGAATTCCTATCCTCAACCATGTCCTCGGAGAGGTTTAGGTCTATCAAATCATGCCTAATCCTCTCATCCCAAGTCAATTTCGGTCGTCCTCTACCACTCCTCCCCTCTATAGTAATGTTTTCTACGGATCTAACAGGATTCGTCGTCTGTCTTCTCTTTACATGTCCAAACCATCTCAATCTCCACTCTCTTATCTTGTCTGCTATGTTCGCCACCCCTAATCTCTCGCGAAACACAACGTTTCTTATTCGGTCTAGCCTTGTGTGCCCACACATCCAACGTAGCTTTCTCATTTCTGCTACCTCCATCTTCCGCACTTGTGCCTTCTTGATGGCCCAACAATCTGTTCCATATAGCATTGCAGGTCTAACTGCCACCCTATGGAATTTTCCCTTTAGTTTAGTCGGGAAACTCTTGTCGCACAATATACCTGTGGCTGCTTTCCATCTACACCATCCTACCTGAACTCGGTGGGTCACATCACTGTCTAATTCCCCATCGCTCTGTACAAAAGATCCTAAATACTTGAACTTCATTACCTGCGGGACCACCTGCCCTTCAATTGTGATCTGTGTGTCTTCATTGTCGTTTATCCCACCAAAATCACAGTGGAGGTACTCCGTCTTAGATCGGCTAATCTTTAAACCTTTTGTCTCTAAGGTTGTTCGCCACT
The DNA here is from genome assembly GCF_021521415.1 of Bidens hawaiensis. Classification (NCBI taxonomy): domain Eukaryota; kingdom Viridiplantae; phylum Streptophyta; class Magnoliopsida; order Asterales; family Asteraceae; genus Bidens; species Bidens hawaiensis. The sequence goes on along the minus strand of NW_027495115.1, from coordinate 242,472 downwards.
CCTCAAGCCTCATGTTTAGATCTTGTTTTTTCTCAGCAAGTAACACAATATCGTCTGCGAACAGAGTTCTCAGAGTACAATTAAGTGAAATGTGAAATTAAGTGAAATGTGAAATGTGAAATTCGTTAAGTAATTTGACGGTGATATAGAAAAATGATATGAGAGTTAATGTTTAAGTCTTGAAATTTGTATGGTCTTATATTCGAAACCTGATTTAAAAGAGTTCTCTCCTTCATGGTATTCTTAGGTGAGTTAGGTCTGAAATACCAAAATCAATATGGATGGTTGCTATCCTGTTTTAAGAAATTTCACTCGATTATTATGGATAGCTCTAGACGCTGTTAAAAAAATAAGAAAGAAAAGAATCAGTTTGTCTTGAAAGTGCCCCTGCTACAATGGCAATCATATGGTTAACAAGATGGATATAAGGACTAGATATTAAACTAGTTACTATTACGTGCAACTCTCAAAAATGGAGATCCGTTGGGAAGTTGTAACCCATTTCACACTCTTAAAAGCATGTATGACTAGGATCCAAGTCTTTTATCAATCTTGACTAGTTAGTATCGTTTTGTCGGATTGAATTGGACGTTAGGATTCGATATTGACATAAGGAAGAAAACAACTTGACATGAATTCTAAGCCACTATCACACTATTTATGAATCAATATCTTAGCCTCTTAGTCACAATCAAAGTCAAGTCGGACCATGTATGATCACAAAGTCATGTACGTGCGTCATAAAGACCTAGTGAAGCTAATTGGTCTTAAAGTGGGACCAACCAATTCATCTTTGTGTGCTAAGTTGCTAACTGCTAAGTTGGTCTAGGCTACTTGTATGGGAAGGCTACAAATTGTGGGGATAAGTAACATGTGACGTTCATTCGGCAAAGAAGAATTTTTGTGTTAGGGGTGTAACAGTATTGTAGTCATATATATATATATATAAAGGATAAAATACAACAATCTCTTATCGTACATTACGTACGCGACACCCTCAACCCTAGATTTCAAGAAATGCGCGGTGGCAAATTTGTAAATTATTTCAAATCGTTTTCATCCTAATTAACCGTTGTATAACCATCGTCACCCGGCGTCATTTGCAGATACATACTTCAATTGATTTAAATTGAAATACGCCATTTGCAGAAACCCAGTTGCAGACGTTCCATATTTGTTCATATGATGGAATCCATGATCAAATTGACGGTTGATTGATAATTGTTTGATGATTACGAGATTATATGAAGTGATTTCAGTGTTCAATTTCATGTTATAGGTGTTTGATTTTAGATATGAACTTCTGAATGTTTAAAGATGTTCGTTTAAAGGTCTGAACATTTAATTTTTTTTTTGCCTGAACGTTTAAACTTTTAACCTTAAACGTTTAAAGGTTTAACATTTGAATGTTTAAGGGTAAGAATTTGACTTGAACATTTAAACTTTTTGTTCTGGACTTTTTTGTTAGTTAGAAGTTAGAACTCCTAAGAAGTTCAGAACTTCTAAACTTTTATGAACACCCAGAACTTCTAAATTTTGATCGTATTAGAACATTTAAAGATGTTTATTTTTTGTCAAAACGTTTAAAGATGTTCATTTTTTGTCAGAACGTTAAAGGTCTTCAGTTTTGTTTAGAACGTTTAAACGTGATATTTTGAACCATAATCAGAGCTCGATTGAGTGCATTATTTCTGCAATTTCATAATTGATTGATGAATCTAAATACTTCTACACATCAATTCGATTGATTAAATCATCATTTTTTGATCAATTTTGCTTGTGATGTTCAACGACGTTCGATTTTAATTTGATTTTTAACTTAGAGATTTCATACTTTAAGATGTGGCTAGAGTTTAGAAATTGTATAAGATAGAGCGATGAGCTCCGAATTTATATCAGAGTCGATTTGTAATCAATAAATTTGATCGCGAACTACTGTTGGGTTATTTACGAAACTACCACCCGCCTGTTTTTAATCTAACGCTCTGAAAGGTCGCGTACGTTATATATGATAAGCCATTATTGTACGTGAACCCACCCATATATATATAACATAATATTTTCCAAAATAATATCCAGTCAACAAATTCTTTTTTTTTTTTGAAAATTGACTTTCATTAAAAACAAACACAACCAACGACTATCACCAAGACGGAGAAAGACGCTGAAATCCAAAAACCAAAAACAACAATCACGTTACATCAAATAAACACCATCTTTTCCAATCCACTACCCCTATCTTAGATCTATTTTTGTACCAAAGAAAACCCAAAGATTTTATATCCGCAACCATTTCTACCACCTTAGTGTTCTTGCCCGAAAAAATCTTTTCATTCCTAGCCCGCCAAATCCTCCAACAAGTAATGATGACAATTCCATGAATAATCAATCTCTTGTTCCCCATCGCACCACAAACCTTATGCACTTCCACCAAATCATTGACATGAAAAACAAAAGATCTAGGGATGTTGCACCATGAACCAATCACATTCCAAACGGCCATAGAAATGAAACACCCGGTTGATCTTCGAACTTCAACTCATGTGAACATCCATATTGTCATGGATTATTTCACTATTAATTAATAGTTATTAAATTTTATAGTAAAAGTCTTTTTATTAATACATGCGTATTTGTATGTTATTGGGGTTGTGGTCCAATGGTAGAGGCAAAGCTTCTAATACACTAAGGTTTGGGGAGGTTGTGGGTTCAAAACCCACTTCCAACAAGGGATTAAGAAATTCACCTTTCAAAAAAAAAATACATGCGTATTTTATACGTTAAAACTCACCCATTATATAAAAATTTGCACTCTAAAACCAAAGCTGACTTTGAGTTAAAGACTCGTTTGCTCATATATTAAATCGCTTGAAACCTGGTGCCGTTTCTTTTCGTAAGACCTTATCAAGTGTCAGCAAACCATCCGAAAAGAAAAGTAACATATATATGTTGTTTATTTGGTTTGGTAAATTGTTAAATATGATAACTTTTTTTCGAGGGATTATTTTGTAGTCTTTAAAAAGATCGAGGACATTGTTTTGCAGTTTTATAAGTTGAAGGATGATTTTGATTATAAATTGGCTTTTATTTTTAAGAATATATAGTCAACACGGCAATAGGTAAACTAATCAGTTAAGGAGTAAATCAAAACGTGAAGAGGACGCATATCACATTTTTAATAAATCAATATTAAATGTTATAAAATATAAATAATTGAAACCGACTATAGCAAGTCTGTTAGATCGGTTTAAAATTTTGTTGTTCGATTTTGGATGGGTCCAACATATAGATTGAAACTAATATTAAGATTAATCAGTGTAAATCGCAGTTTTTCTTCCCGTGATTTGGTTCGGTGGCATTGTATATTTAACTTTTAAAATAGTAAAATAATTATTTCTATTCATGTTGTTTGGTCAAATTGTTATTTAAGTACAAAGTATAAGGTATGGTTTGTTTAAATTTAAAAAAAGTAAATTGTGACTTTTGTCTCTAATGTTTCATTTAGGGATTAAAAACGTAAATTATAAAATTTTCGACCAAACCACGTGATTGAAATCCATAATTTACTCATTTTAACTTCTTTTACTTTGAAAATCTAATAAATCAGCTATCTTTTTATTTTAAAATTATGAAACATAAATTAACAATTTTATACAAAAGGTAAGTAAGTGAAGTGTTAACAATTTTTCTTTTTGTTTAAAAAATTTTTTTAGAGTATGATCTATGTATATGTGTTATATTCATTAACTATCTTTATCTTTATTTTTTTAAAGCGATGTTGAAAAAAAAATCATTTCAGAATGTTAAAACTAATTGTTTTAAGACGGGAAATATGGTTGTATTCAAAAGGACGGAGGCGAACGTCAATAATATATTGGGAGAAATTAAAGCGTTAAGCTTTTTGTGGGTTTCTAATAGGTCTAAGAATTTAGACATCACGTGGGAGAGGTGGAGAGTATTTAATTTTTGATGTATTTTGATTGTGGACGTTGTAGGTGTTTTGGTGTTTTTCTCGGTCTAGCTTCTTGCTAGGTCGATGTTTTTTCATTTATATAACTTCTTGATTGGTCGTTCAAAAAAAAAGTTGTTTTAAGACGGGCCCACCCAATCCAACTAGTTTAGTTTGAAATATGGAATCATTTTTAAATCTCTAGATTGAGTTATTTATATGTTTTATATCATATAACTATCTAATCATATCAAAATTTTGAAATATAAACTAAGATTTAGTAAAAGAATTTAAAAATAATCAGTGAATCCTACTGGTTTGGTTTGTTGTATATAGAAGCCGTATTTAATAGTATAACAATAAATTAAATTCGGCATGACAGGAACATCCTAAATTAATTGATTTAATGTAGGTTGCAACGTTTTCCCCGAACACACCTGCTCACTATGAGCTTCACTTTGGGGTGCCAATGGCTGGTGCGATCCTTTGTGCACTCAATACGAGCCTTGACCCACCAACACTAGCAGCCACTCTCCAACAACTGGAACCCCAAGTCATCTTTGTTGACCATCAATACCTTCTAACAGTTAGTGGAGCGTTAAAGCTACTATCAAACGAGAAAATCACGCCACCGAGCCTGGTTCTGATTGGTGGTGGAAAGAATCACACCGTAGTTGATTACAACGATCTTATTTCGCTAGGAAAAGAGGATTTCAAGATTATACACCCGAATGATGAATGTGATCCAATTTCCATAAATTTTACTTCTGGCTCGACCGGGAAGCCAAAGGGGGCGGTTTATAGCCATAGATCGGCATACCTAAACTCATTATCGGTTATCTTTAGATACGATATGAAGAAAATGCCGGTTTTTTTATGGACGGTTGATATGTTTCGTTGCAACGGGTGGTGCTTCCCGTGGGCGGTGGCTGCGTTGGGTGGCACCAATGTTTGCCTTAGAGAAGTGACGGCTGAGCTGATCTTTAATTCGGTTGCGATACATAAGGTTACACACTTATGTGGTCCACCAACAATTTTAGACAAGATTGCAAGTTCAAAAACCAAGGATCAACGGGTAGTTCCGGCTAAGGTTGATGTAATTGTTGCTGGGCCTTTGCCCTCCTCTGAAATTATATCGAAAGTCAAGAAATTTGGGTTTGATATACATCATGGTTATGGAATGACCGAAGCTCTAGGTCCCATGACTGATACACCATTGATAAGAAGCGATAAGAAAGAAAATGATAAAGACGAGAATATGAAGATAAGATATCGTGAAGGAACTCACAACATCCTAACAGAAGATATTGATGTGAAAGACCCTGAGACCATGATTAGTGTACCATCAGACGGGATCACAATTGGAGAAATTACGTTTAGAGGTAACATTGTAATGTTAGGGTACCACAAAGACTTGGAAAGGACCCAGAACGTTTTCAAGGGCGGATGGTTCATGACAGGGGATCTCGGGGTCAGAAATCCTGATGGTGATATAGAGATCAAAGATCATAAGTTGGATAGCATTATCACTAACGGGGAAGTTGTTAGCACTATTGAGATCGAACGGGTCATCAGGACTCACCCATTTGTAAAGGAAGTTGCAGTTGTTGGGAAAACTGATAACGCCCTTGGTGAAACGCCTTATGCCTTTGTGACATTAAAAGACGAATGTTATTTAAGTGGTAAAGATATCATTGACTTTTGTATGGAAAAGTCGTTGCCTGGTAGTATGATCCCGGGAAATGTGTGTTTTGGTATTTTACCGAAGAATTCAACGGGTAAAGTTCTCAAATATGTCCTTAGGGAAAAAGCAAAGAGTATTCTTTATTCGAATGGGCATTGAACATTTAAAGTTATCATTTAAAACATGGGTGCTTAAAATAGATACAATCGTTGAATAATACTTCTGAATGTGATAATATCCTCAATTTCACAGATTGGAAATACAATTGTACCATGTCGTTATAATATGAATAATTTTATTAAGTTAATAATATCAAGGAATGTGATCAAATCAATTGATTTTGAAAGAGCAAATCATGTTTCGTCAATATGTTGAGCTGGAGTGATTTTCTTAACACAATTAGCTCACATATAATTTGTATTTAATAGTATTCCTAGATATTAATCATTGTATTGTATTTAATCCTCATTGGAATTGTACAATTTGTGGTTTCATAATACATTCAAAATGTTCATAAATACTAAGTTATATTTTCTGAGTTAATATAATTGCTTTGCGGACTAGTTAAATCGCAAACCACTAGTGTGGCTGGTTCATTTACATGATAATGTTCAAGGCATAGGTAAACCGACTAGTTTTAATTAATGTGAATCTATCCGTTGGAAGCTCGCCACTCCACCTCCGCTATTTGTTGTTGAACAAGTTAACCGTTTGTTGAAGCAGTTTTTAAACATTAGTTTACATATTTTTCACATAATTTCGAATTTTGAACCGAATATAGTGACATGAGTCAATATTACATCCGCAAAGTTCAAGATCCGATACTTGGTAATTAGGTATCGGTTTTAATCTATTAAGCAAAGGGTGCTTAAAAAGAAAGATGGCCTAAAGATTTGATAGGTACTACACTTACTCTGTCCATAACAATATAAAATTAGGCTTTAGTACGTAATTGTCATGATCAACTACTATAGCGCATCTCCCCATACAATGTTAGAAACCGAAAGAGCCCAATCAAAGACCAACCCAACTATAGTATACAGTACACTATACAATTGCACAAACTTGGTATTTTCAGGAACTAGTTCCGGGTATAGTTAAAAAAAGTCAAGAACCGGGTTGGGTAAGAATCGATTCTAGGTATGGTTGGGTAATTGACTGGAAAGGGTCGGGTCTGGCTTTTGACCGCGCAGAGGCGGAATTGTTTCTGACGGGTCCGGTTCTGGGTACAGTTCCAAGGAGAAACTCAAAACCTGGTACGTACCCGTGGGTTGGGTACGACCGGGTCCGGTTCAGGCCCGGAACCGGGTTTTTTCGCCCAGCTTTGGAAGCTTGTTTAATATTATTTTTTTATGTAATAGTTTTTTGTATTGACATATAACACCCTTGTCTGTGTACAAAGTTAAATAGATTATCTTTTGAGGTAAACAAGTTTTCGTCAAAAATGGGTCATCAAGTTAATAACATGATTAAAGGCATGTCTGAATAAGTTTGACCCCGCTTAACCCATTTATTATACGTATAACACATTTAACTTGTTATGCTAAATAAGTTAATAAGTTGTCACAAAATGTTTACGAGTCATTTACAAAAATAACTTAACTTTAGTGTTTTATTTATAATTAACTATGTCAATAATAGTGTTAAATGAGTCATGTCATTCGTATTACTAAATTTTTTATATTTAATAATGTTAAATATGTTGTGTTGTTTCGTTAGTGTTATTGAAGTAACACATTTAAGCGAGTAAAATGTGTCATCTCATGTTTATTAAACATCTTTAAGTTATTGTTTAGAAATATGAAACATGGTAAATGTGTATGTTCGTGTTTATTAGTTATGTTAATGTTAATAGGTCATGTAGAATATAGCCATACAATAAAACGAAAGAATGAAGAAATTAATATTCCAAGAAGCTTTATATAAAATAACTAAACTAGAGGAACAAAATATATTATGACAGTATCGCTTAGTGACACTGGGAGTGCTGGCAATGAAATCAGGAGTGTCGGCTACGCTTGAAAGACCAAACAAAAGTTAAGCGACAGCTCTTGTAATATACAAAAATCAAAGGCCTGAAAATAATAAATATCAAACTAGGATTTTAGATGTGTTACATACATGTGGAAAACATATCAACAAACCATATAAATATGGGCAACACATTCAACTAATACAAATATGTTTCGAGCAAGATGATACTTTTCGGCTGTCAAAAGTAATAAACTAATTAACCTTTATACAATAGGGTATAATAGATCAATAGGAAACTTTAAAAAATATAACCAGTAAGTTACCAAGATTATTGTGCAAATCTCGCAAATATTAAAGAAATATGTTGTTTTCAAAAACTCTTCATCAAAAGATGACAACAACTTTAATGGAATTGGTCTACGAATGTTCAAATCATTGTCATTTGACAATCCAAACAAACTGCAAATGACAAATATTGTTATTAAATAAAAGTAACGTATTCAAAATTATTAATAAAAATATATAGGAAGAAAAAAAAAACAGACATCAATAGTTTTATAACTGTGTCACCGTTCGAAAAAAATAGTTATATAATTGTTTTTGTATTCTTTAATTTCAAATAAGTAGTCATTGATAAACACACGGCTGACATTCGAGCCAAATATTGATTGAAATAGCATGAGTTTCATTTCAACATTAATAAATAAATATAGGTATATTTTATTAAAATTTATTTTTTAATTTAACTTTTGTTTTATTTCGATTCGATGACCTTTTAGTTAAATATATTAAGCTAAATCGAAGCAATAAAGTTTCATTCTACTAATTTCACTAATTAATTATAATTAAAATAATATAGAGATAATTAAAATTAAACCGATTAATTTTAATTTTATTACATAGAAGTCCTTCCCAAATTAAAATTTTATTAAAGTGACTGCAATCTACGTTAAATTATGTTTCAAACTCATTAACATTATTACTTTATTTAAAATCAATTTCACTGTATAATTCTTTTTTCAAATGTATACATTAATCTTGACATTTATACGTAATTAAAAATTGTTTAGAATATGAAAACTTTGTTAAGATTGGAGACTATTAAAAACTACAAAAGTGTTGTAAAATTTGGTTCTCAAAAACATAAATAGATAATGTATAAATGATTGAAATGTATCAGTACAATTAAAGATGATGAATATTTAGCATAAATAAGCAATTGTATTGAATATCTAAGATTTTATAAAATAAAAATTTGAAATAAGTAATAAACAAAGTATTAAATTGGTCAAATAAATTAATGTGTATTTAATACAAAACATATTAACTTTCTAGTATAATCAAAAGTAGATTATTTATATTTCCAGTATACATTAAATTTGTCATTTATGCTAATTAAAAATTGATCAACATAAAAGATGGAAAGTTTGATGACATTGATGACTATTAAAAACAACAAAAGATTGTTGCAAAAGTCGTCAATTTGGGTTTTGTAAAAACAGAAATAAATAAATGTAAATATTATAATAAAAAACTTTCAATTTTTTTAGAAGTTTACTAACTAAACAATATATTATTAATTTTTTTAATTATCACGAAATTATTGTCAAGAATTTAGCACCATACCTTATTTAACAATAATTTCATTAGATAATTCTTTTTTCAATTATATCAATCTTGGCATTTATGCCTGATTAAAAATTGGTCACATATAAAAGATGAAAAATTTTCATTTTTTATTTAGTTTATTAGTTTATTTTTTAATTTAGCTGGAATACTTTAGACGAATTGGTAATTCTTGACATTTATGCCTAATTAAAAATTGGTCAAAAATAAAAGATGTAAAGTTTATTGAGATTGGACAATATTAAAAAATAAAAAAGTATGGTCAAATTTGGTTCTTCAAAACAGAAATAAATTAATGTATAAGTGATTGGAATGTGTCAATAAAATTAATGATGATAAATATTTAAAATAAATAAGCAATTATAGTAAATATCTAAGATTTTTTAAATATAAATTTGAAATAAGTAATACACAACATATTAAATTGGTCAAATAAATTAATGCGTTTCTAATACAAAACTTAGTAACTTTCGAGTATAATCATAAGTAAATTATTTAAAATTTCCAGTATACATTAAATTTGTCATTTATGCTAATTAAAATTTGGTCAAATATAAAAGATGAAAAGTTTGTTGAAATTGAATACTACTAAAAACCACAAAAGAATGTTGCAATAGTGGTCAATTTCGGATTTTAAAAATAGAAATTAATAAATGTAAATATTTTTATAATTAACGTTCCAATTTTTTGGAAGTTTTATGAACTAAACCCGAACGTTTGGTCAATTTGACCCAAATAAATTGTACCTTTAAATTTAGTAAATGATCAATTATGGTAAGAATTCAAATATTTGACTCTTGATTTTTAATCAGTTATATATTAACCAGCCTCAAAATTTTAAATCAGTTACACATTGTTGCTTGGATTACCATAAATGTAATTAAAATGTGTATAAGGAAATAAAAATTATAGTCAAAACGATAATAAAAATTTGTACACATATACTTTCAACATTTCTCAAATGTGCATTATTGCAACTATATAAATTTTTAATAACAGTATGATTAATAAACATCCCTGATTCGTGGCAGTTAATGTGGTGTGCGTGGTGATAGTAAAATATTATAATGGATTGGGGTTTTAGATTTGCACAAGATCGTGTTTTAAATTTATAAAAGTGATTTCTACTAAAACTAAACACACACAAAATAGGCATGTGTACCTATCGTATATTTAGGATAGTATTGGTAAGAACCAAGCATCGATCCGTGGACACAAATGTTTCCAATAGCGAATCTTCGTCTTAATGTAATCGGAGAGTTTTAATCATTTTGGGTTGATTTTTGAACTTTTAAAAAAAATATAAATACTTATATATAATATATAGGTGACAAGAAGAGAAGTTCTAAACGAGTTATCTAAGATCAAGAATCCACTCCATTGTTCCTTGATGATTATTAAATAAACATGTGATAAACTAGCCCTAATATGATAGACTATGTTCCTTATTTTTGAGTGAACATATTCTATGACATAATAGAAAATTACATGCATATTTTCAAGTCCATCTTATGCTTAATAGCATGCTACCACGAGAATGTCAATTTAAGTAGACAAACAGTTGGTAAAGTAGAACGATTAGGATTGATTTCGATTTCTCAAATACCAATCCTAACAACTTTGAGTGGTTGTAGTGAACTCACACTACCTCCCCCTTGGTTGATTAGATTAGGTTATAGTTACACATTCTATTAACATATGATTTCTTTAACTAGCATGATAACCTAAGCAATCGTGTTAACAATGTTATTTTAGAATTATCAAAACTAGAGAAATAGATCATAACCTATATCTCATCATTTCTAAGTACAACATAGGGATCCATGCTTATCTTAATTAAGTTATAAAATATTCTTTTTACCATTTCTAGTTTCTAAGAACATGAGTGATCATTAATGATTGTTAGTCATCAACCTTGATGTATTGAGTTAAAGTGATAAAACATTTCTTCATCAATGGATAATTGCAAAATATCCATATAGTTTACCAAACTAAATCACATGTTTCACATAATCGTCAAGTAAAACAAAGAATCTTCATAGATTTTAGATGGTAAATGGAGTTTAGCTCATAATGAGCATTGTTATGAACATAAAAAGAGAAGATGATAACAAACACATGATTAAACTAGAGCAATCTAACCAAACGTTGATGAAACTCCCTTCTTAATGATGATGATGGATAATGATGATGTTGATGATGGTGGATGATAATGGTAACCTCCAAGCCTTCAAACTCTTCACAAGATCTTCAATATGAGTGTAATGTGAGTGTTTTTATAAGAGAAACACGTATATAGATTTTCTTCAAGCATGCTTGATTAATGAAACACTCTCCTCTATTTATAGGAAGTTTGAGGAAGTAGGCATGACCCCTTGTCTTTAGAGGCACGGTCCCGTGTCCAGTTGCATTAAATGCTGTCAGATCGTACATGATGACTCACTACGGGGGCATGCTTCCTAAAGCATGGTCCCGTGCTTTTTAGTGATGTAGGTTCCCTGGACGGATCACACGAGATATCCCGATATACACAGGTGCGGAATCCCTGTGTAGATCGTTACGGACGTAGAACACAAACACACGAACACACGAATACGATACGAACAAACACACGTTATATTAATAACTCAACACGTGATATAATCACAGTTATAGACTCTCGACCTCACGTCACTTGACTCACTGATTTACACGAACTTGAACAACCTAAACCAATCAGCCGTAACCTATATAAATACACGACAAATTCGCCTCAGGAGAAGTTGTCCATAACTTCGCTTGGTTAACAAGTTCGCCTAAGCGAACTTGTCAACAACTTCGCTTGGTTAACAAGTTCGCCTAGGCGAACTTGTCAACAACTTCGCTTTAAACAAACAAATACATAAACAATATTACAGACTCGATTACAGACACTAGACATATGAACTACTGACATTTATGCACCAACAGACTCCCCCTTGGCAGTAGCTTCATATCTTGATCTTTCAGCTCTTGTCTCGTAATCCTGTAACTTCAAGCGTGCACTCCTTCTCTAACGCACACCGACACAACCCTTTGATATTTCCTTGCTTCATCCTTCCAAGCAGGAATATAAAAGATCTTTTTCTCGTTAAGCATCTTCAGATCAGCTTGCGATAAGTTAACAAGATGCATCGGATCGTAAACTCTAAGGATCTCTTGTTCATCCTCATCTTCCATCACTGCCTCCGCTGTCTCACAATCAACGAACCACCACTTTAGGTCTTTGAGTACATCCTTGGGCATAAGCTTCATCGGTACTTCTTTAAGGCACCGGATTGGTTTATACTTCATAACCATCCAAGGCTTTCCATCAGCTCTCAAACCTCTATCCTTGTCTTCAACAAGTTTCCCTTTCTGTGGCTTCAACAGCTCAAACTTCTTTTCCTTTATGCTCTCTTTCCATACGATTTTCCCTATGACTCTAGCCATATTATCATCACTTCGATTGATCAACCCCAATCTGGCTAAGTCTTTAACCTCACATTCAGGCAGTGTGTTTAACGATCTCAACATTCTTCTAAGGTACTGAACTCCATCATATCGTTTAATCACGAAGAGCCGCAACTGCTCATCATAAATCCAGCATATAATCCCTTTCTTTGCTTCAGCATAGCCCTTAATATTGTAACTCTTTTTGAACATGGTAGGGACTGCCGGTTTCTTCGTTTTGACGAACCATTGAGCGTATCCTTTCTTCCACCTCGGCTGCTCTTCCCATTCAGTATCTTCAACTGTCGTCTGATCACCCATATCTGCCTTTTCAACCTCTGGAATGTCATGTTCGACATTTTCCTCTACTATCTCTCCTTCCTCAATCTCATTCTCAATCTCAATCTGCTCACCGATCTTCTCAATCACATCACTCGGCAGCACATCTTCATCAAATAACACATCGTCACTGAACATATCATCGTCAAGTTCTCTCAACGCATCAATCACGTCATCATCACCACCAGCCGCGTCGGCAGACTCCCCCTCAGCTGTGGAAGTACCAAGAGCTTGAGAAGTTCTTGGCAGCTCACCACCTGCATCTTTCGATGCATTGGGATCATCGTCTCTGTCGTTTCTCTTCTTCGTCCTGAGCTCGTCGCCTTTACAGCTCATCTCCCCCTGAGATGCCAAGAAATCCTTCAAGGCATCTATAATTTTCCCATGCTCAACCAGGAGGGATGACTGTAGTTGATTTGCTTCTACTAGGCGTTGAATAGTCTTCGATTGCTCTGCCACGATCCGCTCTAGTGAAGCTATTCTCTCTGAGTCTGAAGTAGGCGTAGGCGAGACATCAGAAGCAGGCGTAACCGCAGGTGGTACCATACCTGATAACCCTGCAGTAGTGACGACCGTTGACTCTACAAATCGTGCAGCAACCACCGACTGAGTAAGCGTTGGAGGTGGTAGAGACACAATCTCCGGAGTCGACATCTGGATAGTAGTGGTAGATGGAATGCCAGCAGATGATGTAGCCACCACGGGAACATCCGCAGTGCTTATACTTGTAACCTGTACAGAAGTAGGAACGATAGACATACCAGACAGTGCAGCCGGAGCAAAACGTACCATCCTTGAAGTCTCTCCAGCTCCCATACCAGCACCTGTCCTTTCCCGTCTTGATCGTCTTATCAGCTTATGTATATCTTCTTCCTCTTCTGACTCATCATCATCCTCCGTCCTCTTTCTTTTCCCAAACGTTCTCTCTCGAGACACCATCAACCGTCTCCCCTCATTCATGATCTTATCCAAATCTGAGTCAGCCATCGACGTAGCTGCTCTAGTAACACTCACACCCGAACCCTGTGCAGCAGAGACCTGCACCTCTTCCAGCGGATCAACCCGGTCCATATCAAAGTAATCTTGACCACCAAATACTTCATCAAGATCAATATTCTCCTTAGCCGTCACAACAGGCACAGCAGATGCAGCTTGAGTTGCTCTTGCCTGTCGCGGTTGAGGATCTCTGAACTCGTCCCCACCAGCAGGAACATACTCTGGGTTGATTAAAAACCCAAACAGTGGAGTATGCCTTGGACGCCGCTCAGGCTTGCTCCTCGCACTCGAAGTGCGGCATTGAGCGAAGATACGCTTGCTCACAGACTCCACGTATCTGATTGGTCGTCTCTGAGGTAGATTCGGAGCCACATGGTTCAATATCATCTGGATGAAACGTGGATACATAATGAACCGCTCACGAGTCATCGCCCTCCTCTGTCTGTCAATCTCGTAAAAGACCATCTGACTAAAACTATAGCGTTTATGGTAAGTCAGTGCAGTCATTGCGGACTGCATGGTCGCACCCATACCGTCAGTGCCTGCCTTCCTTCCTGACATGCAAACTATCATGACGTGCATAAGGAAGCGCCACTGATCAAGCAGAAAACCCTTCCGTCTCTGTGTATCGCCTAATGGACCAGAATAGCCCATTCGGAGAAACGCTCCATCACAAAACGGAGCCACAAACTCAGTTGGGTCGTCCCTCGTCTCTTCTCTAAACCGTAACGCCACCCGAATCTGTTCAGAATTGAACTGAACCTGATGATTGTTCACAGTCGCTCGCATGACCGGGGGCTCAACACGACAATCGTATTCTACCGTCTGCCAAAAGTCTTCGATATTTGGTAAGGATATCGGCAGAGTCGTCGTGATAGCATGAAAAATCCTCGAGCGTATGAGGAAAGTAATAATCTCGCGGTAACCCTCAACGCCGCTCGCTTCCGGGTCAAGGGTGATGTACATATTGTGACCCGGGAAAAATTGCCTCTGATTGTCACCATCGTCTCCTCCTGCACCTCCAGCACCAGCTACTGCAGCCATATCTGCAACAAACGAACCAAGTTAGATAAACGTTAATGAATAACACAAGTTCGCTGGTTACCATGAGCGAAGTTGTGATAATCTGTTTATAGGCGAAGTTAAAGGTGGGGCGAAGTTGGGAACAACTTCGCTTCAGCCTTAAGTTCGTCTATTTAACATTCAGTAAAATTGATCTAGGCGAAGTTAATGTTAACTTCGCCTCATCACAACATCGCCTCAGGCGAAGTTAATGACAACATCGCCTCAGGCGAAGATAAGCCTCAGGCGAAGTTACGGATAACTTCGCCTAAACCTTAAGTTCGCCTGAATCTGAATCGGTGACAGTAAGGATTATGGAACAACGTGCAGTTGATGTTTTCGTGATTAAGGAATCCGGAAAACATGATGTTAAGGTTATCTAGACGATCAAAGTGGTTCTTAACACGTAAAAACAAGTTTTTGAAAATCGGTTGTTAAAGGTCGATCGACCGAGGACACGAAACAGGTCGAAACTACCTCAGATTAACATCTATGAACATCGAATATCAGATATAGGAACCCAAACAACCTTTAAATCGGTTTGAAATCGAAGAAAGATAACAAAGATGATTGACAGATAAGATCGCCGGAAAATCAGTTAAGTTCGCTGGATTTTTGCAGAGCATAAGTTCGCTGATAAAATAATGAGCGATTTGACCTTAAGTATTCTTTATATATGGGCGGAGTTACACAGGCGAAGTTACGGTTAACTTCGCCTAGGCGAAGTTATTCACAAGTTCGCCTGTTTAACAACATCGCCTATATTTACGAAATTACACCTTATAATTTGAACATTTTCCAATTAAGTTATAAAACTTCCCTTTAAGAACTAAATGACACGATCAAGTCCAAGTAACCATTTATGAAAGCATACAACTACATAAAAAAGAAAAATTTTAACAATTAAAGTATAAGGGATCAAATTTCAGTCTAGTTAGGGACTACCACGTTTTAGAAAAGATCCGAACAGGAATCATACTAATTACGTGACTGTCACATAGATCCGTGTTTAGCTGTATTATGACATATAGAGACAGGTTGTAAGCAGGTATATCTTAAAGTGGTTTTCATCGTTTCTGTGATACGAGTTAGGTTCGATTAAGCCTCAAAATTTAAGTGGGCATCAACTCAGAGATTTTGATGCCTCCTATCTATTCTCAAAGCGTATTTGGCTTTCCCCAAGTCACCCCGAATTGACTTCGACCCATAGTGTCAGATTAAACTTGTAAGTATTCTTGATCTGCTTCCCGTTCTTCTCTCTTACTCAATGATTGTGAAGTCTTGATTTTGTCATCTCTAATATGTTTCAATAACTCCAAATATTTTTTTATTTTTTTTTTCGAATAAACATAGACTTCAAAGTAGAAATTAACTACAAGTCCCGAATCTGGATCACTGCAGTATCTTGAGACGCTATCTTCACGGGAATCAGAACACTTACGGGCTCGTGTATGACTGGGTAATCACTTTTCTGCCTATCATTCGGAAAGATATATATGAAGACATGCAAAACTCTTAAGGAGTTTCCACGTAAAATCAAGTAAATTTAGTTTGTATCACATCTACTTTTACGCACCATTAAAAAGTTACCATGACATACAATGACTGTTCTAAAGCCTTTTAAGCCTAATAACTTCACTAGTTAAGCACACAGAGTTAGTATATCTATCATTTTCCAAGGTTGGATCAATTTTCTGTTAAACATAGCAAATGAACTTCTTACGAAGTAGTAGACTTTAAAAGTAATTTCATTTCCCAGAAAAATTTTGAATTCTATCGCCCCGATCGATTCAAAGTCTTCAGGTAAACGGCTATCCCGAAGATCCAATGGATCAGCTGGACCGACCACATACTAGTATGTGTCCTTCTAACTAATTATGATCGACTAATTTTCAGCGAAAGAATAAAAACTCATCATAACCGCCCCGGTCACTTTCAGTCATCTGGTTAATGGCTATCCTCATATTCTATAAGGACCAAACATATCCTAAGACATGTCCTTCAAACTGAGGTAACCGACATAATTTTAAGCGATTAGTGACGGTTTTTTTTTTTTTTTTTTATTTAAATACAAGAAAAGCATGGTTACTTGGGATTGATCATCCCATTCAGTTCAATAAGGTTTTGAAATCTGGATTTGTCAAACGCTTTAGTATATAAATCAGCGAAATTATCAAGCGTATCCACCTTTTCAAGCACAATCAATTTCTTCTCAGCACAATCCCGTATAAAATGATGACGTATGTCAATATGTTTAGTTTTACTATGTTTCACGGGATTGTTAGTTACTGAGATAGCAGCTGTGTTATCAATGCAAATAGGAGTAAGTAAGAAATTCAGACCATAGTCGCGCAACTGTTGTTGAATTCAAAGAACCTGAGAGCAGCAGTTGGATGCTGCCATGTATTCTGCCTCACAGGTTGAAATTGCGACTGAAGTCTGCTTCTTGCATTGCCACGACACCAATCTGCCACCAAGAAACTGACATCCTCCAGTTGTTGACTTCCGACTCTGATTGCACCCTCCATAATCAGAATCTGTGTAAGCGACCAGCTCCAAGTCTCCTCCTCTCGGGTACCACAACCCCAGCTTTGGCTTGCCCTTGAGATACCACAGTATCCTCTTTGCACCTTTCAAATGAGATTCTTTTGGATTTGCCTGAAAACGTGCACAAAGACAAACATCAAACATTATATCAGGCCTAGATGCAGTTAAGTACATTAAAGAACCTATTATTGCCCGATATTGAGTTGGGTCCACATCTGCATCACCGTCTAATTCAGCACCCAATTTGTGATTGACGCAGATTGGAGTATCATATGGAGAACTGTCCTCCATCTTGAAGCGCTTGAGCACATCATGAACATACTTCGTCTGATGAATGAACATCCCGTCCTTCTTCTGATCAACCTGCAATCCTAGAAAGAAAGTTAGTTCACCCATAGCACTCATTTCAAACCTTTTCTTCATGACGGCTTCAAACTCCTGACACATGGAGACTTTTGACGCAGCAAATATAATGTCATCCACGTAGACTTGTACCAGCAGGAAGTCGCTTCCATCTCTTTTGAAGAACAACGTGCTATCTATTTTCCCTCTTTCAAAACCATTCTCGAGCAAGTAATCCGATAAAGTTGAATACCAGGCACGAGGTGCCTGATGTAATCCATACAACGCCTTGCTCAACCTGTACACGTGATCTGGAAAGTCTGGGTTAGGAAAACCCGGAGGTTGCTCAACATACACAACCTCATCAACTTTCCCATTCAAAAATGCACTCTTCACATCTAGCTGAAACACCTTCATCTTTTCATAAGCAGCAAACGCCAAAAACAATCTTATGGCTTCCAACCTGGCGACAGGAGCGAACACTTCGTTATAATCAATCCCCTCTTGTTGATTAAAACCTTTAACGACTAGCCTCGCATTGTTTCTTATAATAGTCCCCTTATCATCTCTCTTGCACTTAAACACCCATTTTGTGCCTATCGCATGCACATTCTTTGGTTTTTCAACCAAAGTTCAAACTTCCATCTTCTCGAATTGAGCCAACTCTTCTTGCATGGCTTCGACCCACGAGCTGTCCTTTAAAGCCATTTGATAATTCTTCGGTTCAATCTGGCTTATAAAGCAGGTGTACAGACATTCATTGATTATTCCTGTCTCCTTAATGCTTGTATAAACACAGGTGTGTTCATTCAAGCTACTTCTCGTTTGTACACCTGAGGACACATCACCAATCACATTATCCAAAGGGTGATCTTTATGAATTCTCGTGGTCGGAACAGAACCGACATGCAAATTATCTTCCAAGTTAGAAGAGAGCTCGTCAATGGTTGTTTCATGCTGAGAGTGAAAAGGATTGATAAATTCTTCTTCAGTTGAGGCAGCAGGGGTATCGATAGTATTTGATGAGGAAGGTTGACATTTATCATTCAGCTGTCTTTGTAATAGAATGTCTTCCTCATCAAGGATCATCTTCGTTGCAACTCTCTCTTCTTCTTCAGCAATATCCAAAAACGGTACGTTAAAAGACTTGAAGAGTTTAACATAGTCGAAAAATTCAGCAGGTCCGTTGCTTGGTTTTGGCGGTTGGTAACTTGTGATGTCAGTGTTACACACCACCTCAACCTTGCAGGTCGAAGTATTGAAGACACGTCTGTTAGGAGTCCCAACAACATAACCGACTAAGATTCCTTCATCGGCTACTTCACCAAATTTAGAATTTGTCTTCAAAATCGAACAAGGGGACCCGAATGGTTCAAGGCCACTCAAATTGGGCTTTCTCCCATGCATAAGCTCGTAACACGTTTTATTAAGCCTCTTAACCGTTAAGACTCTGTTCAGGACATAACAGGCTGTAGCAACAGCTTCAGCCCAGAACACCACAGGAAGCTTCGAATCTGCCAGCATAGTTCTGGCTCCTTCAATTAAAGTTCGGTTCTTCCTTTCATCCACTCCATTTTGTTGCGGAGTATACGGAGCGCTGTATTGGTGTTCAATTCCTTTCTGAAGACGGAAGATCTCCATCTCAAAATTCTTGAACTCCGTTCCATTGTCACTCCTGATGAATTTAACTGTTTTACCCATGACGTTCTCAACTTTGGTAATCAAATTCTTCACCATTTGAGCCGTCTCATCCTTCGATTTCAGAAAATATACCCACGAATATCGCGAGTAGTCATCAGTGATCACCAAGCAGTAAGAAGTACCTCCTAGACTTTTTGCATATACGGGACCGAAGAGATCAATGTGAAGCAATTCTAGAGTACTGGCAATAGAGTTGACCTTCTTGGTGAGATGGGATTTCTTGTGTTGCTTTCCCTTCTTGCATGCTATACATTTGTCTTCAAAGTTAAAACTTTTCAAGGGAACGCCCATCACAAGTCCATTCCTGACAATGTGGTTCATCTTCCGAAGATGAATGTGCCCCATCCTCCTGTGCCACAGTTCGGATTCCGATTCGCTTGCTTTCGTCATTAAACATGATTCTTCCGTGGCCATTTCAGTAGACCTCATATCCATCACATAAGTATTTGTATCACGTGGAGCTTTCATCACTATCCACTCATCTGGTATCTGAAAACCAGGCTTCAACACGATCGCCTCATTCTTCGTGAAATGAACAGTGTACTCCTTATCACAAATCTGCGACACACTCAGCAGATTGTGCTTCAACTCTTCTACAAAGTTCACATTCTCAAGAGTCATTTTTCCATTGGACACCGTTCCTCTTCCAGTAATTTTGCCTCCACTTTCACCGGCAAAGCTAACTCTCGCTCCTTGAACAGGTTTTAAGTCGTGCAACATGTATTCGTTACCCGTCATGTGCCGGGAACAGCCGCTATCTACAATCCAAAGACTGTGGGCAGCCCTGTTCAACTGTTCCTGCACAATAAAGCAAAGGATTAGAATCTAGGGACCCAAGACCAATTGGTCTTGGATCTATACATTCCGTACTTCGGCTTTCCAAAGTTAGCATCTGGATAATTCCTGTCAGTCCTATTAGGAAATCTCCTTGGAAATTGAGTGTGAGGCCTTCCAAACCTATGTGTATTGAAAGTATTATATCTTGCGGTTTGGTTATTAGCATTGTTAAACTGAGGTTTGTTTCTGTGAAAACCTGAATTAGTTACATTTCGGAACTTTGAAGGGTTTTCATTTTTAGCAGTATTAAAATTACCATTAGGCTTATGCTCAGTTTTAATAGGCCTCACACCTCTGAATTTCGGCGTCGGAGGGCAATCTGCAACAAGATGTCCTAACTTATTACACCTAAAACAACACCTATGCTCCATTTTCTTTTCAAAGGTTGTTTTGGATGTCGAGGCTGTGTTACCGGCCGTTCTTCTCACATAAGGTGGGACGTATGGGTTGAGTGGAGTACTCTTTTTATAAGTTTTATCTTTTTCTCCACCAGTGGGTAACACTACCTTCTCTTTTGTCTTACCCGATTCGGACAACTTATCCGAATCTGATGAGACTGGACTCGTAACAGAAATTTTCACACTTGAAACAGGCGAACTCGTTTCGCCACTACTAACACTTGGTTCTTTACTCGTAACCTTGATTGGAACTGTCTGAGGAACTTCAAAATCAACAGATTTCTGAACACTAGGGTTAAAAGTGTAATTGTGGTTATAAGGTGGTGGAACCTCGTGATAACCAATTCCTCCCCTCTTCGCAGAGGAATCTTGACCACTAACAAGGTGATCAAGAATAGCTGAGGAATTTCTGAACTGCTCAAGTTTTCGGTTCAGTTCCACCACTTTCACCTGGTGGTCAGCAATCTGCTTTTCTCGTTCAGCAATCAGTTTAGTCTTTTCTTCTAAAACCTCATAACTTAGATCAATTACTTCAATTTTTCAGCAAGTTTTGTTTTTAAGCTTTTAACATCTTTTTCACACGCTTTTATTTTAACTTTGTAACTGTTTTCTCTTGCTTTCATAAAGTGATGATCTTCTTTAAGAGTTTTAAATTCAGCATCTAAACGAACATACTGATCAGTTATGGTAGCATGTTGCTCAGACAAATTCTCACATTTAGTACAAATAGGTTTAGAACTTACCTCGGAGAGTTGATCCTTGTTATCTGCCATGAAAGCTTTTTCCTTGCCAGTAGCTTTCTCTTCTCCGGTAATCTTCTCACATTCTTCATTCTCAACCTTAGCCATATTTGCCTGCTCACTAGTTTCATTCGAATGCAGGTTCCAGTTGTATTCACCTGCTTCTCTGGACATCATGGCATTGACTTCTTTACTACTCCCAGTGTGCTGTGCAGACCGGCCTAGACCACGTTCAACTCGCTCGTTTCTGCACTCTTTGGCAAAGTGCCCGTTTTGTTGACAGTTATAGCACCTCACCTTAGACTTGTCGAACCCTGGCCTGCCACCAACAAACTTTCTCCCCGTCTTTCTCATAAACTTCTTCACTCTCCTCACTATCATGGCCATCTGCCATTGTAAATCCATTTCCTCAAGATCATCAGCATCGATCTGGTCATAGTCTTCATCCAGCATCACTGGATCAACAACCTTTCCTTGAATATAGTTTTCATATGAAGCAATAAACGAAGCATAGAGGCCAAACTGCTCTTCAGCAGATTTGACGCTCATTGGCATCTTAGAGTAATTATTGCTTGAGGAACTTAAAGAGCCACTACTCTGGCTTGCTGTCTGTTTAGTACCACTTGATCCACCGGCTACAAAGCAAACATCCCCATTTGAGTTTACTGACACATGCCCCTCATGTGAAGACTTGGCACCCGACTCGCCCTTCGTGTAGTAGGCGGCAGAATCAGTCTTTGAACTTGAATTGGAGTTTACTTTAGCACCGTACATGCCTGGATCTTGAACCTGATCCATAGATGTCTCTTTTCTGACCATATTAAGCTCAAAAGTTCTGAGCTTGTTGACAGTGGTTTCAAGATCATAAGTAGGGAAGTCCTTGTCTTCCCTCATCAGCACAGTATACATCTCCCATTTTGGTGGGAGGGCATCGAGAAGCTTTTCCACAATCTCTTCTTCTTGGTAAGAAATGGAGTAGTTACTCAATTCAGTCATTAGATGATAATATCGAGTGATAATATCATCAAGAGATTCGTTCTTCAAGTACTTAAAGACTGAAAATTGAGTTTTGAGCAACTTTATCTTTGAAGCCCGAATACCTACATTCCCTTCAAATCTGTTCTCAAGAGCTTCCCAAAGCTCTCTAGCTGATGTATACTTTCTGAACGTATGGAGGATCTCCTGTGGAAGAGCCATTGTGATTGCTGCATGAGCCTTGCTTTCGGCTTCATACATCTTTTTCTCCTCCTCTTCCATTTTACTGTATTTCTTGATTTGGTCTCGACCCTCATACTCCATGACTGGTGGAATATATCCATCTTGGATGCATACCCACATTTTCGCATCCTGGTACTTAACGTATTGTATGAACCGATCCTTCCACGCGACAAAGTCGGTTCCCTTCAGCAACCTTGGGGCCTTTGTAGCTGACCCCGCTTCAACTTCCATCTTTACAAGCTCCGAAATGTTGATCGACGACATCCTTCTTGAAGACTAAGAAACCCGAAAAATTCTGAGTAGGCGAAGTTAAAAAAAAATTTCCTCTGAACAGTACTGTAGGCGAAGTTAAGGATAACTTCGCTTAAGTAATAACTTCGCTGGATCTTTCTTAAATTCGCGTGACTGGGCCAAGTTGAGAATAACTTCGCTTAGGGTAAGCGAACTTAGAAAGTAGGCGAACTTGAAGAAAAATTCGCTGAGCTAGGTGAACTTGATGAGAACTTCGCTGAGTTAGGCGAAGTTGAGGAGGTAGGTGAAGTTGTAAATAACTTCGCTTCTCCTTATATCTTCGCCGAAACCCTACGTATCCTGACGGCAACTTCGCCTGATGAACAGCAACTTCGCCTGACGAACTCAAACTTTCTGCAGATCTGAAAATCGGATTTTAACGAGGTTTTTGACGGTTTAAAGGCTTGAACACACTGGTAGGAGGCTAGAATGAGCAAAAACACCAAAAACTCGTCTCGTGAATAGTCGAAACGGGACGAATTCTACACCCGCGTGAATATCCCGAACCACACAATCGAGCAAATGCTCCGATACCAATTGTAGGTTCCCTGGACGGATCACACGAGATATCCCGATATACACAGGTGCGGAATCCCTGTGTAGATCGTTACGGACGTAGAACACAAACACACGAACACACGAATACGATACGAACAATCACACGTTATATTAATAACTCAACACGTGATATAATCACAGTTACAGACTCTCGACCTCACGTCACTTGACTCACGAACAATAACTGACTTACTCGAACTTGAACAACCTAAACCAATCAGCCGTAACCTATATAAATACACGACAACTTCGCCTCAGGCGAAGTTGTCCATAACTTCGCTTGGTTAACAAGTTCGCCTAAGCGAACTTGTCAACAACTTCGCTTGGTTAACAAGTTCGCCTAGGCGAACTTGTCAACAACTTCGCTTTAAACAAACAAATACATAAACAATATTACAGACTCGATTACAGACACTAGACATATGAACTACTGACATTTATGCACCAACAAGTGACATGTGCTAATTCTTTTTGTCTTATATGAAAGGTGACCGCGACCCCATGGTGGCTTAAGCACGGCCCCGTGCTCTTTGTCCAGTGTTTGTCCTTTCTTGTAGATTTTTGTCTTTTCTTGTGTTCAGAAGCATGGGAGCGTGGTTCTTGAGGCACAGGGGCGTGGTTGAGGTATTTTCTAGGTTTTTCTTTTGTTTTTCTTCGTCTTTTCACTTGTTTCTTCGTTTAAGGCTTGAGTTTACCTGAAATTGCATTTTAATATGATAAGTAGCCTTCTGAGTTATATTAATCGATAAAACTTGCAGTTTTTAGAGACTATTTGATGCTAGAAAGATGTATAATTTTATGTACATCAAACATCCCCACACTTGAACCTTGCCTGTCCTCAAGCAAGCTATTTATAAGTTCTCTTAAAAATAGCAAGTTAGGACCAAATCTTCAATTATCCCCAAAAGAGTTCTAAGAAAATGGGAACAAAATAACCAACCTTAAATCATAGGAATATATGTGGTGATATATAAGAAAGGTGATTTGTTTTTATGAGCTTCTGTTTATGCAAAACGTCACATTCTCACAATGTTCACTCACACTCGGTTTGTATATCTGATCATACCTGTGATGTATGTATGTGAACCAATGTTGTAAAAGTAGGTCTACAAGGCCGAGTACTCCCCGAGTATCGCTACAAGGTCTGACGCTGAGGAGAGTTTCTTTAACTCCGCCTAGTTACTAAAAGTTGATCAAAGGTGGTCACCATCAACCAGAATTACAACTAGTTGGTCAACTTGGCCTTTTTTTAACTTAAAAAATAAAACATAATTCAGATTTCTATAATATTAAAAAAAGAACATCACTTTTTTCAACGAAAGATCAACAAATTTCAGAATAATTTGGTATTTAAAAATGTATTTATCTTATTTATATTGATATTCACGTATTTTGTTATAAATATTACTAAACTTATGATATTGGACATATATATAATATCCAAAAGTTAATTTTCTTTATATTTACTATTTTACTCCGAGTACACCCAACTCCCAAGTCGAGCGCATTTTGCAACCTTGATGTGAACACTCTTAGTCAAAATGTGACCTGTGAAAAATAAGCTTGTGACAAGTTCAAATCTCCACCTTTGTGAAGGGTTGCATAGATCAGAAGGTAGCATAGGTCGGTTTTGTCTAAATATGGATTGGCATTTGTCGGTTCATGGTTTTAGGTTAATGAGGATGGTAAATACGACTTTTGCTGATTGTCGAGAATCTTAAGATGTCTTCAATAGTCAGCTTCTTTTCTCCCGTTTGTGTGATTTTTTTTCTTCACAAACCTAGTGACTCTTTTAAGGTCAGATATTCAAGACCAGTTTTGTCGAGGATGTGAATCAGTTCTTCCTCAATCCTGCTCTGAACATAACTCCCAACTCTAATGGTTCGTTCGACTTTGATCCTAATAGCCCCCACCCTTATTAGTTCGGTATATTCATGTTGAGACTGAGTTTGACTTTTTCTACATCTTCCTTCGTGTGACCAGTTTCCGCATCCTAAGCAACGTTCATATCTTTTTGCCCTTGTTTCATTGTGCTTTTGGAAACTCATGGTGGCCTTTGTTCGTCTTGGCATCACTTTTTCCTTACCTCATTGCTAAAGAGAAAAATTCTCTCCCTAAGTTTTGGAGGCAACCTAGGTTTTGCGAATTGTATGCAGCAAAGGAAATTGAAATCGAAAGAATGCATTTCCAGTTCTCTAGGGTTTGCCGGTAAAAGACTAGTGTTGTATTTTACCAGTGAGAGGGACAAAGTAGTAAGGTTTTGGTTTAGGGTTTTGTATTTTGGAGAATGGTTTGAGGGGTTTGTAACAATATTATCTTCTTCCTTATATAACGCTTCGTGCGGTCCTGAAATGAATAATTGCGATAAGTTCTAAATCACACGAAACATATGACTCACTCAATGCTTCCGAAAAATATTTATATGGCATGAGGTTTATCTCTCACTAACGGAGGAATTTGGTATAAACGCCATACTTTGCATAAATTTGTTCTCAATATTATAAAACTTCTTTTTATTTTTTTCACCTTTTTGGTTATAATACATTTTTAGTTGGTTATTTGCAAAAATTTTCTTTAGACTTTCTTTTGGTTTAATTATGAAAAATAGTCTTTGTTTGCTACAAAAATTTTGTTTAATAGAGAATTTTATAATTAGTTGAGCAAGCAGTTGGTCAAGTAATTTCCCTCCCCACACTTGAATCTCACATTGTCGTCAATGTAAAAAGATTCATAAAGATTTATAATCAGATTTATATGAAGTATGGTGGGTGAAATGGAAAGGTACTTCCCTATGGGTTAACGAAATTTCGACATTGCGTCCCCTGTTTTTCGTCCGTTTTCCTGTTTTATACCTAAATAACAAAAACTGCAAACAACCACAAACAACCAAGCATAATACTACTGAAAATTAGGTGTGGAATCATCCATACCCTGCCCATACGGGCTAAATAAGTTCCTACGAAAATGTCTTGGCACCCACGGCCATGAAAAATATCCAACCAAATAAACAAACAAACGAAAGAATGTAAATTATTTAAACAAACATGATAATAATGTCAATAAAGTACTACCACCCATACCCATACCCATACCCATGCCCATACCAGACCTACCAGTACCGCTACTCGTCAGTTACCCGTGTTCGGGTCGAAGGGTCCCCACTGCCTGTCCATGCGATCACTAAACCGGTTGATCTCTCGCCTCGTATCTACATAATATGTGGCTCTCTGTGTGTTTGAGTCCGCGATCTGTCCTGATAACCTGTCAAACGAGGCGATAGTGTTAGCCTAGAACTAGTCAATGAGCCCGTATAGGCCCTCAAATGAGTTCTGGCTGTGGTACGACGAGCTGGGGCCGGCTCCAGATGATGATGGGCCTCCCTTGGTGGTAATTGCGACGGCGGGGTGGTGATCCCCCTATCCTCTCGGGTATGTCCTAGATCATTATTTCAGCCGGGACCTTAGGATCCCAAAATGGGTTCAAGGCATCTTGAAACCTCCACATTTCCAGGTTTCGGCTGACATGTTGGACCATTTTCATGTTGAGGCAATAACCGAGATTGAGTGCGATCGGGTTTGGGCTTCGGGTTTCTTCTGTGTTTGGACGGTAAGCTTTGTAAAGTTTGTAAATCCATGCACCACCTAAGATCGGGGTATCCAGGCTTTTAGCATTTTCATTTGTTCTGAAAAGATGGCAGAACAGATAGGTGATGTTGCAAGCTATGTCGCTCTTGATGCAATTTAGGGCCCATAAATCCCTCAGATTCACAACTCCTTCACTTTTACCACGTGTTGTTACTGTGTGGCACAATAGTCGGTGAATGTATCTCATGAGTGGGTCACGTAAGGAGATGCTCTTCGTGCTGCTGGCTTAGTACTCTTCATCCCCGAAACTCAGTTGTTCCCTTGCTTGTTTCCAGGTATCACCCACTTCTTCCGACTCGTCAGCATCCTCATCCGCAAATGTAATCATGGATCCGTACCAAATAGGAATGTCAGTTTCATCACTCGTGTATATACCCATATCATTCCGCAGCTGGGTCATCGATGTCGTGTACCACTCTCCCCCACACCTAAACTCAACAGCATCCTCATCCCACATAATCAAATTCTTCGTCTTGTAAGAGAACGAGGCTAAAAACTCCTTGGTGAGATCCGTTACTGCTTTACCCTTTTGATTCAAAACACGCAACCATGGCCCTTTCACGAACTTTTATACCTCTCCCATTGGTTTACTTGCTTTAGCGTGTCTTTGCAAGCATAGAAATGTGATTATCGGAGACGGTTGTTAAGGTAGCCCATTTGTTATCGGGCCCGTTCATCTCTGTCAGTTTCTTTGTGGAAGACCAAGAAAGCGTGATCGTCATCACCATACTCAGCCATCTGAAATTTGTACTAAGATTAGTTCAATTTTTATCAACAATTGCTGAAAACCTGGAATAGTCAACAAAACCATGGTGCCGTGCTTCTTGAAGCACGACCCTATGCCTTAGTAAAACACGATATCGTGCTTCTTGAAGCACGACCCCATGTTGCGGGTCCTTGGCAGTTTAACCAGTTTTTGAGTTTGAATTTTGTTGACCAGAGGTTGACCACGGGTTGTGTTTTGTAAAGCACAACCCGTGTTTTTAATCCTAATTCTACCATAGTCAAGACTCGAACTTGCAATTCTAACCGGTTTTAACATATCATTCGGGTACAATTTAAACAAATCATCCAAGGTCCGAACCCGAATGGTTTTTCTCAACAAAGTTCAAGTGTAAATATATCTAACAAATCACTATCCTAGATTTAAACAATTAACCCATTTATTTTCCTGGTTCAGACCCCATTTCGTCGATTGGTGAGATTTAGGGTTTATTTTAGACCTAGAATGATGGATTTAAACAATAGATTCACTAAATTAACATACCTTTGGTTGGAAAATGAAGAATTGAAGAAAAGAATTGAGCTATAGGCAAAGAGGCGTCGGTTTTCGAATTCGAACGAAGTAGTTTTAGGGCTAAATGAGTGAAAATGTTATTTTATTCGAAAGAAAACGTAACTGTTCTGAATAAAGAAGCACGACCCCATGCTTTTTGAAGCACGGTACCGTGTTGCATAAAGCAGTTAGTTTCTCTTTGTTTTGTTGTTTATTTGTCAAGCTGGTTCGTTTTTTAACTGATTTTCTTTGAGGATTTAAAGTTAATATAGAAATTAAAAGTCCTAATTTTCATTGAACATAAAACATAACTAAATATAATAAAAAGGAAAGTAAACAACAATCCCGAATCACTAAAACATAAAACTAGCAAGAGTAATTCCTAGCAAAACAAAGTCCGAACTACTAATGACCACCATTCCCGAACAAGTCCTAAATGTGTGGCGGGGCTCGTTTAGCTTCCAAGAGCTAGGAAAGATTTTTATCGAGCTTCGCGATATCTATGTTAATATAATTGAGCTTGAAGCCCATATCTTTGTTATGACTTTCGACGATGTGGAAGTTATCGAACCGAAGCAGTTTTACTTTGTTGGTCAGCTCGATTAGGCGAGCTTCGACTTGGATGTTACTTTCGACTTGGTCCCTAACGATGATTTGGAGCCTCATGATCTCTTCCTCAAGGTTTGAGGAAGAATCACCATGCTTACTCCTTCTCACTGGTCTCCATTTCATTTTCTTATTTTCCATTTCAGTAAACTTGTGTTTGGTATGAATGAAATAGTGAGTTTTTCATGCATTATATAGGAACTGTAACGTCGAGCACGACCCCGCGCTTCTTGGAACACGACCCCGGTGCTGCTACGGAAATAAACGTTTATGTTTTAGAGAATTGTATGGAGTCAGCGAGTATCATGCTGAAGATTCTAGGGTGACCACGGCCCCGTGTTTCAAGAAGCACAGCCCCATGCTTTTTTTCACTGAAATTTTCTTTAATTTTTTAGCCAAACGCTAGAGCCGGAATTTTTGGAATGATGCTTAGCATGTTGTTTTAACAATTTGATCATCCTAAAAGTTACTTTTCATTAAATTAAAAAAAAAAAAAATCCTAAAACCAAGTCGGGATAAGCCCCGTTTTCCTAAAAACATAAATTTACTCGGTTTAAGCTGGAGGGTTCTAACACATTGTGCCTAGTGCACTTGTTTACACATGAAAACAGAAAACTAAAGTCTCTACATCCCACCAAAGGGTTCTTCACCGCCGAATAGTCCGGGCGGAGGAAAGTACGTGAAGCAGAGAACTTGAAACTGGAGTTGTTCGTTGATATCCCGAAGCTCCATTTTCATACTCTCTACAAATTCGGTGAGTTGAATTAGACGCATCTCCGCAAGGGGATTCATCTCGGTGAGTTCTTTAATGAGTTCTGGTAATTTCATCAAAAGCTCAGTTTTGGATACGTGTCGGGTTTCGTTTCTCGGTTGACGAGGAACGGAAATTTCTTCGTTTATCTTAGCAGGCATTATGAACTCAGGGGAGAGTGTTTGGTTTTGTGCAAGAAATGCATTGGCAAAAGGCTCAATTTATAGCCAAGTAGTTGTCAGGCACAGCCCCGTGCATGGTGAAGAACGGCCCTGTATTTTTGGTCTGACAATTTTGTTACAAACCAGTCTTACTAAGATTTTTGCAGCAAAGATTTCGGCCCACACTTTGTGGCACGGGACCGTGCTTCTAGGAGCACGCCCTCGTGTTTTAGACACTTATTATTATTATTATTATTATTATTATTATTATTATTATTATTATTTTAGGAAAACAACATAACATATTTACAAAGCCAAGTTTAACGAAGGTTGGCCAGACCTTTATTCTTGTATGTTCATTGGTTTGGGCAAAGGATTACTACCTCCGAAACCTCTTCGAATGGCCTATCGATGTATGGCTTTAATCGATGTCCATTGACTCTGAACTTGTGGCCGTTAGAATTTGAGATCTCAACTGTCCCATAGTCAAAAACTGATTCGACTACGTATGGACCTGTCCAACGAGATTTCAGTTTTCTTGGGAAAAGATGTAAACGTGTGTTATATAATAATACTCGATCGCCAACTTGAAACATTTTGTTTCCCTTCAAATGGGCGTCGTGTAAACATTTAGTCTTTTCTTTGTAAGACCAGGAATTTTCATAGGTCAGTGACCTTAGTTCTTCTAGCTCGTGAATTTGATCCTCCCGGTTTCTATCAGAAAAAACATTAGATCAAAATTTATACTACTCTGAGAGCCCAATAGGCTTTGTGCTTTAGTTCTACTGGTAGATGGAACGCTTTCTCATATACGAGTTTGAAAGGGGTTGTTCCTATGGGGGTTTTGTAGGCTGTCCTAAGTATCCACATAGCGTCATATAATTTTTATGTCTAATTTTTGTGATTCATTCCTATAGTTCTTTCGAGGGTCCTCTTAATCCCTCGATTCGAGACCTCTACTTTCCTACTATTCTGAGGGTGATATGGTGTTGCCAATAAGTGGTAAAATCCATATCTTGCTATGACTTTTTCCATTAGAATGTTATAGAAGTGAGTACCTCTTTCTCTAATTAGGGCTTTCGGAGTACCGAAACGTGAAAATAACTTTTTCAGAAAACGGACAACTACTCAAGCATCATTTGTGGGAAGAGCTTGTGCTTCTACCCATTTAGACACGTAGTCGACTGCTACAAGGATGTACTTATTTTCGAATGAGTTAGGGAACGAGCCCATGAAATCATACATCAAATACTTCATAAATTTGAATGCCTTTTTGAGCCATCTCATTTTTGGCTGAGATGTTTCCGGATATTTGACAAGCATCGCATGCTTGGATCAAAGCATGTGTGTCCTTATATATGGTAGGCCAGAAAAATCCTACATCAAACACTTTCCTGACCGTGGTGGTGGTACTATGGTGTACTCCAGTTGGTCCTTTATGGCAGTGTTTAAGGATATCTAAAGCTTTCTTTCCTGATACACACCTACGAACAACCTGATCGGCACTTATCCTAAACAAGTATGGATCTTCCCAGAAGTAGAACTTAAGGTCGGAGAAGAATTTCTTCCGCTGTTGATGAGTTAGCCCTTTTCTTAGGAATCTACAGGCTAAATAGTTTGCAAAATCAACAAACCAAGGGCTTTCATCCTCCTCTTGCATGACTTCTTGGATATGCATGAGAACTTAATGTGGAAAATCATCATTGATAATTTCCACGTGATGTTCTTTTGAAGCTGGGCATTATAAGCGTGAAAGATGGTCTACGGCTACATTCTCTGCTCCTTTCTTATCCTTGATATCTATGTAGAACTCTTGGAGTAGTAAAATTCATCGGATAAGTCTGGGTTTTGCATCTTATTTGTTGAAGAGGTAGCGTATGGCGGCATAGTCAGTGTAAACTATGGTTTTGGAAAGAACTAGATAGGATCTAATTTTTTCAAAGGCAAAAACTACTGCTAATAGATCTTTTTCTGTTGTGGTGTAATTTTCTTGTGCCTCATTAAGAGTTTTACTAGCGTAGTAAATTGGGCGAAAATGTTTTTCTTTGCGTTGTCCGAGTACGGCTCTGACTCCAAAGTCACTTGCATCACACATGATCTCGAATGGAAGGGTCCAATTGGGTGTAGTCATGATTGGTGAGTTGACAAGTTTGTCTTTTAATATGTTGAATGACTCAACACATTCTTCATAGAAGATGAATGGTGTGTCTTTTTTTAGAAGTTTGGTCATAGGTCTAGCATATTTGGTGAAGTCTTTTATGAAATGAAGATAGAATCCTGTATGACCTAGAAAACTTCTAATGGCTTTAACTGAAGTTGGTGGCGGAAGTTTAGAGATGGTTTCGATTTTTGCCCTATCAACTTCTAATCCTGCTTGAGATATCTGATGACCGAGAACAATGCCTTCTTTAAGCATAAAGTGACATTTTTCCCAGTTGAGTACTAATTTTACTTCTTCACACCTAGCTAACATTTTGTCTTGTTTTTTCAAACAATGATCGAAGGAGTCTCAAAAGACTGAAAAGTCGTCCATGAAAACTTCCTTAGAGTGTTCGATCATTTCATTAAAGATGGCCACCATACATCATTGGAAGGTGACTGGAGCATTACATAGTCCAAATGGCATTCTTCGGTAGGCGAAGGTTCCGTATGGACATGTAAAGGTGGTTTTCTCCTGATTTTCAGGAGCAATTGGGATTTGAAAGTATCCGGAGAATCCATCAAGAAAACAGTAGAACATTTTTCCTGATAAACGTTCGAGCATTTGATCAATAAAAGGAAGTGGAAAATGATCTTTTCTTGTGGCGTCATTAAGCTTCCGATAATCAATGCAAACTCGCCAGCCTGTGATGGTCCTGATTGGGATTAGCTCGTTCTTCTCGTTCATTACAACTGTCATTCCTCCTTCCTTGGGTACTACTTGAACTGGACTAACCCAAGGTGAATCTGAGATGGGGTAGATTAATCCGGCACCAAGGAGTTTGATTACTTCCTTTTTCACCACATGTTGCATGTTGGGATTGAGAAGTCTTTGATGTTGGACCACAAGTTTGTATTCTTCCTCCATAAGGATTTTGTGAGTACAAAAGGAAGGACTGATGCCCTTGATATCCATGATCTTCCATGTGATGGCCTTCTTATGATTCTTAAGAACCTTAAGAAGTTCATCTTTCTCTTCTTTAAAAAGGTGAGATGAAATGATTACTGGGAGTTGAGAGTCTTTTTTTAGAAAAGCATATTCGATATGGTTCGGTAGTACTTTTAACTCTAAGGTTGGTGGTTCTTCGATTGATGTTTTTAATTTTTCATTGCGTTAGGTAATCTCACATACTATTTCTGATGTTTCTTGATAGTTATTGAGATTATCATTTTCTAAAATGGGTTTAGAGATGACGTCAGTTAAAATTTGTGTTTCTAATGGGGTGTTAATGGAAGATTTCCGCACATAGAAACTCATGATGGAATCAATGATGTCAACACAATATAATGTTTCATCGTGATGTTGCGGTTGTTGCATAGATTTTCCTATGTCAAAAGTGATAGCCTCATCATTGACCCTAAGAGTGAGTTTGCTGGTGCAAACATTAATAATAGCCTTTTGCAGTGGTTAGAAAGGGTCTTCCTAAACTCAGAGGTATACTTTTGTCTTCCTCCATATCTAGATATACAAAATCTACTAGGAAAACAAATTTTTCAATTTTGACAAGCATGTTTTCAAAAATGCCCCGAGGATATTTAACGGATCGGTCAGCTAACTGTATGCTCATGCGGGTGGGCTTTGATCCCTAGTTTTGCAAAAACCGCATAAGGCATTAAGTTAATACTAGCTCCTATGCCAGCTAGGGCATTGCTAACAGATAAATTTCCTATGAGACAAGGGATAGTAAAGCTCCATGGATCGGTCATTTTTGGTGGCAGTTTGTTTTGGAAGACAACTGAACATTCTTCTCTCAGAGAGACATGCGAGAGCTCCTTCAGCTTCCTCTTGTTTGTCAGCACTTCTTTGAGAAATTTTTTATATTTTAGCATTTGAGCAATGGCTTCAATGAAAGGGATATGTGAAGTTGTTTGAAGAGTTCTAAAAACTTCCCGTATTGAGCTTCCAATCTATCCTGTTTCAGCCGTCCAGGGTATGGAATAGGTGGAACATATGTTCGGACTGGTTCCTTAGGTTGTACGGTGATTATTGGAATCAGTATCTCCTGCATTTTGTCAGGGGCTTCCTTCTCCATAACTGGTTCTGAAGTTGGTGAGGCAACAGTGGTTGTGCCACCTCTTAGTGTAACAGCGTTACCTGTTGCATTTGGATTTGTGATAGTGTTGCTTGGAAGGGTGCCAGGTGGTTTTTCTGACAATTGTCGGGCAATTTGTCCGATTTGAGTTTCTAGATTCTGCAATGGTGATTGTTGACTTTTAACGTCAACTTCATGCTTTAGCAATACTCCACTGATATCAACAGATCCTGAGTCGGCCTTCTTTTCTGCTTCATTCATTTTGGTCATGATTTGGATCAACATTTCATCAAATTTTGCGTAGCTCGGATTCTGATGGCTACTGGAACTTTGTTCTTGGAATTGACGTTTAGGCTGGAAAGACTGATTCATCGATCTTTGTTCTAATTCGGGTGGGGTTTGAGTGTTACATTCGTCCTTTCAACTGAAATTCGGGTGGTTTCTCCAACCTGGATTGTAGATGTTGCTGAAAGCGTTGTTTTGACGGGCGCTGAAGTCAACTTCTTCCATGGCCATAATGACTTGTTTTCAGTCAGTTGTCTTATGAGTTCCTCCACAAATGTAAAGATGATAAGGACATGGTGGATACGCCGCTGGTACATCCTATATATAAGTGCCCTTATCGGATTTTCTTTTGGAGAGTGTTTTAACTATCCAAAGTTCAGTATTATGATTAATTTTGGATCATATTTAAAATTTTTTCTTTTTCTTAAAATTTAACGGTGTTGTTATAATATTCTTTAATTTCGGGACGAAATTCCATAAAGTAGGAGAGACTGTAACACCTCGGGATTTTCGACTTTATAATAACCGACCCATTTCGATGTTCGAGTTATTTTGTTAAGTAAATACATATATATATATATATATATATATATATCGTGTTTTTTCGAGAAGATTAATTATTAATAATTTATTTATTTATTTGTTTTTTATTTAATTAATTATATGTAATAAAATTATAACTTTCAATATTTGGCAAAAGTTACCCAAACATGAACTTTTATCTCTTTATGCATCCAACCTCAAATCACGGGGACTAAACTGCTAATATCTGTTATAATCCATATTATCAAATGGATAACCCTAACCCAAACCCGTTTCTTCATACACCCGGTTACAATCAAGTTTCTTGGACCTTAATTTACTACTCGTTATGGACATTGAATCAATAACTGATTTCTACCTTCTAAAATTGGCCTAACCACCAAACTAATTAAGCTAACTCGATCATTATTTTTCCGTTCTTTCTTCTATATGAGCCGGAGTTAACCTAAACGTGTTATACAAGATAGGAATCGTATTAATACAATTAAAATCAGATTCATAACCCTCTATGCATGGCCGTCAATTCCCCCTTAGTTAATTAAATTATTGAAGCCTACAACTTCCTGTTCTTCATCTTTCTTTGGCCGTCACTGTCCCGTCCAATTAAACCATCATACGACGTGATTAGAGGTAATTTTTTATCGTATTGTGATCGCCTCTGGTTAATCATCATTAACCCTAACCTAAACCTGATTAATGTTAACGGATTGATCGAGATTTGATTTCTAGGGTTCATAAGCTTTATGGGTTTGTGCCTGTGCTGTTATAGTTGTTTTGTTTGCATGTTTACAACGAGTTACAAGCCGGCCCATTTGGCTATGGTGAGCCTGTTAAAACTTGGGTGGCTGTGGGTCGCGGGTTCGAACCCCCAAGCCCGTGTTTTTTGGTTGTTTTTGTCTAATTACCATATTAATACATATAATAATCTAAATTAATATTAATATATAATAATTGTTCAGTATTTTCATTAAACTCGACAAATTAACTAGCCATTTTTCCGAACATTTGTTAAAATTATATACATGTATTAGATTATTTAAAATAATTATAAACGTTTTAATAATTAAAAAGAGTATTAAACCTAATATATATATATATATATATATATATATATATATATATATATATATATATATATATATAAAATCTTGTTAGTTAATATATTAAAATAAATGATATAGCTAACTAGTTTATATAATTATTGAGTATTTTATTAAAGGTTTTATTTTATATAAATTATTTATTATTTATAACATTTACTTAAAAGAACTCTTTATTAATAATATAAATATGAATACAATTAGCACGTATTTTTAGTTAAAATAATCACTTAAATCAAATCAATTTATATAAAATATAAAGTTTTATAAATATTCATTTAAATATTTTAAAGTATTTTATATAATTGAATCTTATTATTTACGATAAACTTTGATAATAAAATTAAATCATATTTCTTATGGTAAAACATGATAATGAAACTTATAATAAATTAATTAAATAAATAGCTTTTTGTATGTTTTCACTCGGTCATCAAATCCCGAACCTCTATTTAGTTTTAGACTCCTTATTCAATTCATATTCATTCCGCAACTATTGTTACTCAGGAATTCTCATTGATAACTTCCGAAGAGCGTAACTCTTGTTGACTACCGTTCTTACCGCATTTGTTCATCTCTTGCTTATTCTAAGGTGAGTATTTTTCACTTATTTTTTGATCTGTTTTGGGAAAATATGCGTTCGTAGATATTTTCTATTATACAGTATTCAAAGGCAACCGTTTATCCTTGTGTGTTTATCAGTCTGCCTAACTTGCTATTTGCCTACTTGCTTTATTTGTACGTTATTGCTTACTTCGGCAACCGAGTCTATTTTTATGGCAACTGTTTAGTCCTTGCTTGGTAGCCAATGTCCATTTATATGGATTGGTTGAGCCTCTTTCTTGATGGTTTGCTTTCTTTATAGTTGTTTGATTGTTATGTGCTATGGCTTATCTGTATATCTCACAGGAACAGTTTGCACTTTTACTTATTATTATATAGTGTCTCAAATCTGGTGATTTACTCACTCAACATTGTGTTGATAAAACCTATTTTATTTTTAACGGATATGCATGTTATCGTGTGATATGATTCTCAAGCTTGTATTTGAAGAAAACTTAGGTTGCATGCTAGAGAAGAAGATACAAGAATTAGAATATTGGATTTTGTTTAATTTGATTCAATTTAATTTAATGTACTTTGGTTAAATTGATGTAAATGATTATTTAATTAAATCTAATTTATATTGTCACATTTAATATTGCATGATAGTATCTTTGAAAAGCTGTGAGCAATCAGTTTGCGCCCCGACATTTCCGACGTAGGTTGGGGTGTGACAGATTGGTATCAAAGCCGAAGATTTAAGATAGGTCGTTAGAAATTGCCTTAGAGACATGTTTAGGAGCCCTATACGTGCCAATTTGTTTACCTTTATGTGTTCAATTTTAAAATTGTTTACATCTTTCCTAGATAATTATTGATTAATTATTGTGTTGTTATGCACACACACACAAAATCCAAGGCTATGCCTCAACATTTAAAGAAAACTTTTTGAAAAATTAGATTGCTTTTATTTTAGGGAAATTCCTTAAGAATTCCCACCTGTTGTTTTCGCTCGTACACCTTAAGGCTAGGTTTTGTGGCATGTCCCTACGATAAATGAAAGGGGAAGAGAAACTGTGAGTTGGGCACTGGGAAAACGGTTCCAAGAACCAAAGGTAAGACGCTATTCCTTACATGGGTGATAACCTGACCACAATACTCAACCCTATGGACCCCAATGAGACCTAAAAATGCCATATGACCGACACCCTAAGCTGTCAACCATGACCACATTAGTGGTTGCACCCCTATAATATTTTTTTAAACCGAATTCACGGTGGTTTGTGGCTAAACTCGGTTATCCCGATTATTGTGCTCCGTTATTTAAATGGTTAGTTGGGTGAAAAATCCATGGAACCCATGGGCACTCCTACTATCCATTTCTTAACTTACTTTCGTATTTTTGTTGGAGTAATCAAACGTGGTGATTCACAAGATACTCCGACTACCCATATTATTTCGATAGTTCGCTATTTAGCTTGGTCGGTTAAATCACAGTGTAATGCTCATTGGGCCGACAAACTTCATTGCATTGTTAATTCGTTAATTAGTTGGGACAATAAAATTGCCATGTAACGCTCATGGGCTGTCCAACTCAGCTGTTTTTTCGTTAGTTCGTTGGGCTATTCAAGTTGCCATGGAAAGCTCATGGGAGGCCAACATCCACAATTTATATTTCGTTAGTTATTTTAAACTTAATCAAATCTAAATTTTAAACTGACTTAGCTCCTCATGTAGTCATCACACATTAATCTTATCGACTACATCATTTAATAACTATTTACGCAATGTACCCCATCATCTTATAATCTTTCACATTTAATCCTTATGACACAAATCCCCTTACTTTTTAACGCAACATTATTATAAGTTATCTTCATAGTTAAACATTTTACTATTCTTATGATTTTCTCAATTTATCCTTCATCTTATGAATCTTTATTTTTTTTGTCCTTATAGAATGTCTCATTCGACAAACCAACGTTATTCTCGACATCAATCGTTTGATTCTCACAATCACTGTATGGCTGCCTGTGTCATCAAAGAGATAGCTGTTGCGATCCCTAGGATAGTAAGTCAAATTCGGAACCTCCATGCAATCGATTCAACTTTTTCCAGTAACCACTCTCCTAGTAACGACAAATCATCTACCACCACTCATCCTCACAACAATAAATGTAAGAACCTTGCTGCAACAAATCCTAACCACCCGCAAGTCTCCTTAAACAAGAAACCTTACCTCGGTTCCTACCCGTTATGCTCCCTTTGCAACCATCATCACCCAGTTAAATCCTTATACCGTCGTTGCACCCAATGTAACCTTTATGGCCATTTTGCTAACACGTGTCGTGTCCCGCCTAATGCACAAGCTGTCTCGCAAAAACCTACTCCTTATGCTCAATCTGAGGTTCCCAATACCAGTGCTTGCTACCATTGTATGAAACCAAATCATCTCCATAATGCGTGCCCTCAACGTACCCAAGCTCAGCAAGGCCTAATCTGCGATTATACCCTACTACTTGACCCATGCTCAACATGCTCAAATCCATCAACCTCATGTCCCTCAAGCTCCTCCCAATAATCAAGGTCAACATTACTTAACCCAACACTACCAAACCTCGCATCCACAAGCTCAAGTTACCAGACGTATTTCCACCAAACAACTCTCTTGCAAACCGTTCAAGCTCCAGTTTTCCAGGCAATGCCGAATCAATCTACCTCAACTACTCCTACTCATGCAAATTCTCATGGTGCCTCAAGTCACGCCAATTAAGCTACTCATGGACCCCGAAGACCTTTGCCATTTTCTTTATCTATCTTAACATATCTCGTCTTTTCTTAATTACGTTTTTTAACGCCACTTTAGGACCTTGAATTATTTCTGTATTTGGACTATTTATCTTCTTTCTAATAAATAACGTTTCTTTTGATTAAATATATTGTTTATTGAAGCCTACTTCTATCCTATTTCTTTACCCTCATTAACCTTAATTGTATATAAGCTACTCCTTCTTAGACTTTAAATACTTGTATCTTTACGTTAAAAGTCGTTTAAAATTTCTTTTTTTTATTGAAATTCACTTCAATTTTTGAAATTATTTTATACATTGGTGACTTTCTAGTGTTCTAAATTAACACTCTTTAAAACTTTTGTTTCCTCAAAGTAATGTTCTAAATAAAAGTTTTGTAAATCCACACGATGGGACGAATCATGTGGACCATCCGACGATGAAAATAATTATGGACCGGAACATAATTAACGAAATCCTCGCATGGAAATCATGATGCGTAAGATTTTGTGACATAAAATAGAATTAAAATTAGTTGGGATAACGGTACAAATGTAAAGATGATAAGGACATGGTGGATACGCCGCTGGTACATCCTATATATATGTGCCCTTATCGGATTTTCTTTTGGAGCGTGTTTTAACTATCCAAAGTTCTGCATTATGATTAATTTTGGATCATATTTAAAATTTTTACTTTTTCTTAAAATTTAATGGTGTTGTTATAATATTCTTTAATTTCGAGACGAATTTCCATAAAGTAGGGGAGACTGTAACAACTCGGGATTTTCGACTTTATAATAACTTAGCCGTTGATGTTCGAGTTATTTTATTAAGTAAATATATATATATATATATATATATATATCGGGTTTTTTCGAGAAGATTAATTATTGATAATTTATTTATTTATTTGTTTTTTATTTAATTAATTATACGTAATAAAATTATAACTTTCAATATTTGGCAAAAGTTACCCAAACTTGAACTTTTATCTCTTTATGCATCCAACCTCAAATCACGGGGACTAAACTGCAAATATCTGTTTTAACCCATATTATCAAATGGATTACACTAACCCAAACCCGTTTTTTCATATAACCGGTTACAATAATGTTTCTTTGACCTTAATTTACTACTCGTTTATGGAAATTGAATCAATAATTGATTTCTACCTTCTAAAAACCGGCCTAACCGCCAAACTAATTAAGTTAACTTGATCATTATTGATCCGTTCTTCCTTTATATGAGCCGGAGTTAACCTAAACATGTTATACAAGATAGGAATCGTATTAATACAATTAAAATCATATTCATAACCCCCTATGCATGGCCATCAATTCCCCTTAGTTAATGAAGTTATTGAAGCCTGCAACTGCCTGTTCTTCACCTTTCTTTGGCCGTCACTGTCCCGTCCATTTAAACCATCATATGACACGATTAGAGGAAATTGTTTATCGTATTGTGACCGCCTCTGGTTAATTATCATTAACCCTAACCTAAACCTGATTAATCTCAATGGATTGATCGAGATTTGTTTTCTAGGGTTCATAAGCTTTCTGGGTTTGTGCCTGTGCTGTTTATAGTTGTTTTGTTTGCGTGTTTACAACGAGTTACAAGCCAGCCCATTTGGCTATGGTGAGCATGTTAAAACTTGGGTGGCTGGTGGGCGTGGGTTCGAACCCCCAAGCCTGTTGTTTTTGGTTGTTTTTGTCTAATTACCAAATTAACACATATAATAATCTAAATAAATATTAATAATATTAAAATATAATAATTGTTTAGTATTTTCGTTAAACCCAACACATTAACTAGCCATTTTTCTGAACATTCCTTAAAACTATATACATGTATTAGATTATTTAAAATAACTATAAAGGTTTTAATAATTAAAAAAGTATTAAATCTAATATATATATATATATATATATATATATATATATATAATCTTGCTAGTTAATATATTAAAATACATGTTATACCTAATTAGTTTATATAATTATTGAGTATTTATTAAAGGTTTTATTTTATATAGATTATTTATTATCTATTAACTATTATTTACAACATTTACTTAAAAGAACTCTTTATTAATAATATAAATATTAGAATGTATTTTTGGATAATATAATCATTTAAAACAGATCTCTTTATATAAACTATAACGTTTTATAAATATTCATTTAAATATTTAAAGTATTTTATATAATTGAATCTTATTATTCACGATAAACTTTGATATTAAAATTAAATCATATTTATTACGGTAAAACTTGATAATGAAACTTATAATAAATTAATGAAATAAATAGCTTTTTGTATGTTTTCAATCGATTATCAAATCTCAAACCTCTATTTAGTTTTAGACTCCTTATTCAATTCATATTTATTCCACAACTATTGTTACTTAGGATTTCTCATCGATAACTTCCGAAGAGCGTAACTCTTATTTACTACAGTTCTTACTGCATTCGTTCATCTCTTGCTTATTTCTAAGGTGAGTATTTCACTCCCCTTCTTTTACTTATTTTTTGAACTGTTTTGGGGACATATGCGTTTGTAAATATTTTCTATTATATAGTATTTAAATGCAACTGTTTATCCTTGTGTGTTTATTAGTCTGCCTAACTTGCTATTTGCCTACTTGCTTTATCTGTACGTTATTGCTTACTTCGGCAACCGATGTCCATTTTTATGGCAACGGTTTAGTCCTTTCTTGGTAGGCAATGTCCATTTATATGGATTGGTTGAGCCCCTTTCTTTATGGTTTGCTTTCTTTATAGTTGTTTGATTGTTATGTGCTATGGCTTATCTATATATCTCACAGGATCAGTTTGCACTTTTACTTATTATTATATAGTGTCTCAAATCTGGTGATTTGCTCACTCAACATTGTGTTGAAAAAACCTATTTTATTTTTAACGCATATGCATTTTATCGTGTGATATGATTCTCAAGCTTGTATTTGAAGAAAACTTAGGTTGCATGCTAGAGAAGAAGATACAAGAATTAGAATATTGGGTTTTGTTTTATTTGATTCAATTTTAATTTATGTACTTTGGTTAAATTGATGTAAATGATTATTTAATTAAATCTAATAGATATTGTCACATTTAATATTGCATGATAGTACCTTTGAAAAGCTGTGAGCAATTAGTTTGTGCCCCGACATTTCCGCCGTAGGTTGGGGTGTGACAGTTCGGCTTGAAGTTGTTCGAATTTTTAGAAAAGGCTTCAAGTTGTGTGGTGACAAGAGTGTTGGAATCGACGTGGTGTATTCCTTTGTGTGTTGGTGTAGATATCGGTGGGTTATAAACGAAACTCTAATTTGTTACCTTCTCCATGATTTCAAATACTTCGTTAGGTGATTTGAATCCCAAGTCTCCACCGGCGACCTGGACAATGTCCTGTTTGTTTTGATTGGATTGTGCGTCAAAGAAAGTCTGTACTTTCAACCATGCGCTCAGTCCATTGTGTGGGCATCTTCTCAGAAGACTTTTGTATCTCTCCCATGCTGCGTGTAATGACTCATCATCATCGGTCCTGAATCCGGTAATGCTGGCTCGATATTTGGCAGTTTTATCAGGAAAAAAAAATTTGAGGAGAAACTGTTCAACCACCTGGTCTCAGTTGGTGATGGAACCAGAAGGAAGAGATTTTATCCATTCTAAGGCTTGACCCCGTAGAGAGAAAGGAAAGAGTTTGAGTTTGATCTGATCTTCTGAACAATATTGAATTTTAAAGGTTCCGAAGATTCGTAAGAATTGAGATATATGATAAAGAGGGTCTTCGTCGAGGAGACCATGAAATTGAACTGAATTTTCCACCATATGAATAGTGCTTGATTTGATTTTGAAATGTTCGGTGATATCGGGTGGAGCCACTCCAGTGTCGTAGCCTTCGAGAGTTGGCTTGGCATACTGGCTCATGTTTGGTTCATTGTTTTGTGCTTCCATCATTTCTTCAATTTGATTTTCTCTTGATGTGGTGGCGTCTACTGACTCGTCTTTGATTGTTTCGGGGGGGTTCTGCAGTCCGTTTACATGCTCGTCGACGAAAGAGTCGTTCTGGTTCAGAAATTAGAGAAACAAGCTCAGGTCCGAATGTAGAGGGCATATATGGGGGTAAATCAAAATTTAAACTACTTAAATTAAACTAAAGGTTAGTTGAAGTTAAACTAAAAGTTAGGCTAAGCTATTTTAAAACTAAACTAAAGTATAAGTTAGTTAAGCTAAAGTAAAAGTTAGGATAGCCTAAAAAAAATAATTCTAATATAATAATAAGTAAAAATAAAATAAA
Source organism: Bidens hawaiensis (assembly GCF_021521415.1). Classification (NCBI taxonomy): domain Eukaryota; kingdom Viridiplantae; phylum Streptophyta; class Magnoliopsida; order Asterales; family Asteraceae; genus Bidens; species Bidens hawaiensis. The sequence goes on along the minus strand of NW_027495115.1, from coordinate 198,532 downwards.
ATAAAAGTTAAAAATTTGTACAGTTATAAACAATGATTAAATTAAAACTTGGATCATTCTTAGAAACGTACTATGTCCCTGGCAACGGCGCCAAAAACTTGATGTGGTGTGCGTGGGGATAGTAAAATATTATAATGGATTGGGGTTTTAGCTTTGCACAAGATCGTGTTATAAATTTATAAAAGTGATTCCTACTAAAACTAAACACACACAAAATTGGCAAGTATACCTATCGTATATGTAGGATAGTATTGGTAAGAACCAAGCATCGATCCGTGGACACAAATGTTTCCAACAGCGAATATTCGTCTTAGTGTAATCGAAGAGTTTTAATCATTTTGGGTTGATTTTTGAACTTTTTATAAATATAAATACCTATATATAATATATAGGTGACAAGAAGAGAAGTTTTAAACGAGTAGTTCAATTATATGAAGGTTACCATCTAAGATTAAGAATCCACTCCATTGTTCCTTGATGATTATTAAATAACATGTGATAAACTAGCCCTAATAATATATGATAGACCATGTTCCTCATTTTTGAGTGAACATATTCTATGACATAATAGAAAATAGCATGCATATTTCAAGTCCATCGTATGCTTAATAGCATGCTACCACGAGAATGTCAATTTAAGTAGACAAGTAGTTATTAAAATAGAACGATTAGGATTGACTTAGATTTCTCAAATACCAATCCTAACAACTTTGAGTGGTTGTAGTTAACTCACACAACCTCCTCTTGGTTGATTAGATTAGGTTATAGTTACACATTCCATAAACAAATGATTTCTTTAACTAGTATGATAACCTAAGAAATCGTGTTAACAATGTTATTTTAGAATTATCAAAACTAGAGAAATAGATCATAACATATATCTCATCATTTCTAAGTACAACATAGGGATCCATGATTTATCTTTAATAAGTTATCAAAGCATTCTTTTTTCCATTTCTAGTTTCCAAGACATGAGTGATCATGAATGATTGTTAGTCATCAACCTTGATGTATTGAGTTAAAGTGATAAAACATTTCTTCATCAATGGATAATTGCAAAATAACCATATACTTTACCAAACTAAATAACATGTTTCACATAATCGTCAAGAAAAACAAAACATCTTCATATATTTTAGATGGTAAATGGAGTTTAGCTAATAATGAGCATTGTTATGAACATAAAAAGAGAAGATGATAACAAACACATGATTAAACTAGAGCAATCTAACCAAATGTTGATGAACCTCCCTTCTTAATGATGATGATGGATAATGATGATGTTGATGATGGTGGATGATAATGGTAACCTCCAAGCCTTCAAACTCTTCACAAGATCTTCAATATGAGTGTAATGTGAGTGTTTTTAAAAGAGAAACCCGTATAGAGATTTTCTTCAACAATTTTCTCCCATGAACTATTTTTGTCAATGGATTAGTTCGATCCAAAACTTGAGATAATGGGTGTAAACGGGAAAAATATTTTTTAAGTATCTGTTAATGGAGTTGAATTTACCATGGTGCAACATTCTCCTCTATTTATAGGTAGTCTGAGGAAGTAGGCACGACCCCGTGTCTCTAGAGGTACGGTCCCGTGTCCAGTTGCATTAAATGCTGTCAGATCGTACATGATGACTCACGACAGGGCCGTGCTCCCTGAGGCACGACCCCATGCTTTTTTTGTCTTATCTGAAATGTGACCACGGCTGTAACACTCCGTAACCGCAGCGGAAACGTACACGGGATGCAACAGACACATCTGATATCAACAGCATTGCTTATAAAGAAAACACCACTACAATAATTTAAACGTATTACATTGTTCCGAGTTTCGTTACCGACTAGGCGTTATCACATAAGTTTTACCAATAGTACGTTAACATGTTAAAAACAAAATATAGACTCTTAAGCTTCCACAAAATAGCACACATCATCAAGCACGTATCACTCATTCCAATTTGGGTGTACCTAGAAAGCATGTAAAGAAAACGGGTCAACTACGAATAGTTGGTGAGTTTCACTAATTTAAATAAACTATGACAAATCATTTTAATAATCATAAATTAATGATGTAATTATGATGAGCCTACAAGTGAAAACTCTGTTAACCCAAAAACACATTTAATAACCTCTGGGGACACTGTTAACCCAGAAACACATTTAATAACCTCTGGGGACACTGTTAACCCAGAAATACATTTAATAACCTCTGGGGACACTGTTAACCCAGAAATACATTTAATAGTCTCTGGGGACACTGTTAACCCAGAAATACTTTTAATAACCTCTGGGGACACTGTTAACCCAGAACACTGTTTCGGGTCTTACAATATTAGCAACTCAGACAATTACCATCTTAATACATTACCGTACGATTCCCGTACAATAAACATTATATAAATACATTCATTTCCATGCGATCGGCATGTACTTAAACACTTTGATACAAACATGCTTTCCGCCCCGGGAAAATATTTAAAATAGTTCAATAAAAAGGGGCTCGTGAAACTCACCTTTTTGGTGAGCAGAGATGTAATACTGGCACGGCTACCTGTCCGGATCTGTAATACGATCCCTAAGTCGTTACTACACAATTTCTATTAATATAACTTAAATTCGTGTTAACCGGTACGTCCGGGGACACTGTTAACCCAGTACCGTACACGATCCGGGGACAATGTTAACCCCGATACACTTCTCAGGACTTAGATTGTGATATCACTTAGAGTTCTTTAGTCAAAACTACAATTAGTTTGTTTTCTCGTTTTGCGTGCCTAGCACGGTTATTCGTCTTTATGTTTTCAAAAATGAGTTTTGTCACATTCGACCCGAAAATAGTTGTTATTGATATTTTAATTAAAGTGGTGAAATTAGAGCTCGGTTTAGACACCCCGTTTGGCCGCGGGGCCCGTTTCCGTCTTTAATATACCGGAAACGACTAAATCGGGTAAAATTACCCAAATCATCCGAATTACTTTCGAATGATTTATTTTTACTTGATTAACTTAGTTTCATGAAAATAGTCAATTTTTAGGGTTTTTATACACCAGTCAGCTCGCTTAGGCGAACTTTGCCGGTTTACGCGTTTTAAGCTTTAAAAGTTTGTTTTTATGTTCTGTTTAGCACAAATAATTATCCGTTTAGTCTCGGATCTTGAAATTTTGCACAAATCAGTTTTGACCGTAAGGAATTTTATAAAAATATTTCCAGAATTAATTTTTATATTTAACATTTATTTATCTATTTTTAAACGTCATTTAAACACCAAATATGTCGAAAATACCAAACGACCTTAGAAAAATCCCAAATTTTTCTGGGATGACTCCTGCCATCCATATAGTTCCCAGTAATTTTTACAGAACCAAAAACTCATTTTTCATGCCATTTTCACCAAAACCGAGTTAAAAAACCCTAGAACTCGTTTTACCGAAAAGCCTACTTAGACTTCTCCAATGGACCTGAAATTTTGTGTGTGACTTTTATATGTTATAAAAAGCTTATCTAAATTTTTCCAGAATTTTCATGATGTTTAGCTATTTTTCACCATTTTTAGCCAAAACCGTGCATTAAATTCACCAAATATTCATCCTTTATCCAAAAATTACCAAAATTTCACAGATCTCATATTTTCATGTGTAGATCATCTCTGTAAAATTTCGTGACTCAACTCTAAGTCTACCACAATCTATCAAAATCTTACAAATCATACGAAAAACCGAACTACCTTGTGTTTCTAGCTTTAGATCGCAAAGATCTTGCTTTCTAGCCTTTGCTAGCAACTAGATACAACACCTACAAGCACAACAACACCACACCAAGCAAGTTATACCCACAATCAAACCATTTCATTCATGGTTTCGGTTAAGACATCAAAACAAAGATTTTAACCGTAAAAATTCGTTTTTGACTCTTTTAACTCCTTTCTTGGACCAAGATCCCTTGTATAACTTGTATACATCACTTGATCATGCAAGAATCGGTTTCATCTCGGGTTTTCACCCATTTTTCACTTGAAACCTCATTTTCTCATGATTTTGGAATTTAAAAGAAAGATCAAACCATAATAACATGTTTATACCTTGTGGATCTTCTTAAAAATCAAAGGTTTTGGTTGAATGTGTAAAGGGTTGAGAGGATTTGGAGAGTTGGAATGTAAAAAAAAAAAGAAAATGAAGTGTGTGTGTGTGTACCCATGGACCGATCGGTCCATGTATGGTGGGGGGGGGCCCACATCTCAAACCTTGGCCACACATTTGGATTGTGTAATCCGGATAATGTTGTGGATAATCTAGTTCAGTTCGTTTTTCGGTTAAACACTTAATTCGACTTAAAACGAGGCTAAAACAGTCGTTTTTCGGCTTAAAAATAAAATTTATATAAAACCGATTTAAAATCTTTAAAAACTTAAACCATGACATTTATTGACTCAACACATCATATTGTCGGTCATTGTGCATCTTTTTCGGCTTGATCGATCGTCTCTTGCTTGGTTTGATGTTAAAGGTTTCGTTTAACGTACCGACGTACTAATATATCGAAATCCTTTTTCTGTGCTATAATTCACTTATCCCGAAGCCTTAATACTTCGTAAACCTTACTAAACATCATATATTTCATCTATGACATAATCCCCGATTCGTTCGGGTTTCAATAATCGTTCATCGGTTAATCGTAATTCCAATACGACTAACTGTACATTCGGGTATAATTCGTACTGTGAATCTTATATACTCGTACAAACACATTATAATTCATATATTTAGTATTAAATAACACATAAATGGTATATTCTGGCTAGGGTATACCTGAATTTGCCGGAATCGTTACATTCTCCTCCCGTTATAAAAATTTCGTCCTCGAAATTTTACGCATCAACTACTTCCTTTTGCGGAAATAGGTGGAGGTATTTCTTCCGAAATTCGTCCTTTCGTTCCCAAGTATATTCTGGGCCTCGTTGCGAGTTCCATCTAACTTTGACCAACGAGATCTTATTGTGTCTAAGTTGCTTGATTTTCCCGTCTACTATTTCTATGGGCTCCTCTACAAAATTAAGCTTATCGTTTAATTGGACACCCTCTAGTGGTAACACCGATGTCTCATCCGACAGACACCTTTTCAAGTTTGACACGTGAAACACGTTGTGAACTGCACTTAATTCATCTGGCAGTTCTAATCGGTATGCTACAGGACCGATTTTTGCAGTAATGTCGAACGGTCCAATGTATCTAGGGGTCAACTTCCCCGTCTTTCCAAATCTGACTACTCCTTTCCAAGGTGATACTTTCAAATACACTTTATCACCTTTCTCAAATGATAACGGTTTTCTACGGGTATCGGCATAACTCTTCTGCCGATCCCGTGCGGCCTTCAGATTGTTCTTAATTTCAAGGATTTTGCTGGTCGTTTCCTGGACCAGATCTGATCTAATAATCTGTGTGTCACCCACTTCAGTCCAGCAGAGTGGTGATCGGCACTTCCGTCCATACAATGCTTCGTAAGGTGCTGCCTTTATACTGCTATGGTAGCTGTTATTATAGGAAAATTCAACGAGTGGAAGATGTTGATCCCAATTTCCCTTAAAATCCAGTACGCATGCACGAAGCAAATCCTCCAGTGTTTGGATGGTCCTCTCAGACTGACCGTCGGTCTGAGGGTGGTAAGCTGTGCTTAGATTAATACGCGTTCCCAGCGCTTCTTGTACAGCTTGCCAAAGATTGGAGGTGAAATGGCTATCTCGGTCGGAGATGATTGAGATGGGTATCCCAAGACGAGACACAATTTCATTTATATAAATCTGCGCAAGTCTCTCGGTGTTATAATTATTTCTAATCGGAATAAAATGTGCCGATTTGGTTAATCGATCCACGACTACCCAAATTGCATCATGTCCTCGGGACGTCTTGGGGAGATGTGTCACAAAATCCATCGTGATCTGCTCCCACTTCCATTCAGGAATTTCCGGTTGTTGTAACATTCCCGAAGGTTTCTGGTGCTCCGCCTTAACCCTCGCACACGTCGTACACTTGCCGACGTATGTGGCTATATCCTTTTTCATACCCGGCCACCAGTAGAACTCCTTCACATCCTTGTACATCTTATCCGATCCCGGATGTATGGAATATTTTGATTTATGCGCTTCGTCCATGATTAATTCACGAAGGTCATGGAGGGTCGGGATCCAAATCAGATTTTTGAAATAGAGAATTTCGTCCACGCGCTGTTCGAAATTCTTCTCGTTACCATAAAGTCCCTCTTTTACCAATTGTTCCTCTTTCAATGCCTCGCGTTGAGCGACTCGAACCTGGTCCGAAAGGTTCGACTGGACTATCATTTCCAGTGCTCGCACTCACAATGGCTTAACCCGATCCTTCCTACTCAGGGCATCGGCTACGACGTTAGCCTTGCCGGGGTGATAACAGACGTCACAGTCATAGTCGCTTAACAACTCGACCCATCTTCGTTGTCTCATATTCAGTTCTTTCTGATCGAATATGTGTTGCAAACTTTTATGATCGGTGAAGATGGTGCACTTTGTACCATAGAGATAATGTCTCCAGATTTTAAGTGCGAAGATAACTGCTCCTAGTTCTAAGTCATGAGTAGTGTAATTTTTCTCGTGTATTTTTAACTGTCGAGAAGCATAGGCTATGACCTTATTATTTTGCATCAACACGCATCCTAACCCTCTCCGGGATGCGTCACAATACACGACAAAACCATCGTCTCCGTCGGGGAGACTTAAGATCGGCGCTTGGCACAATCTTTGTTTTAGCGTTTGAAACGCCGTTTCCTGCTCTTCACCCCATTCATACTTTCGATCCTTTTGGGTCAGAAGGGTTAAAGGTTGGGCGATGCTGGAAAAGTTCTCTATAAATCGACGATAATATCAAGCTAAGCCTAAGAATTGGCGGATTTCCTTTGGCGATTTAGGCGCTTGCCAATTCTTAACTGCTTCAACCTTACTTGGATCAACGTGTATTCCTTGATGGTTTATAACGTGACCAAGGAATTGCACTTCTTGTAACCAGAAGTTACACTTGGAGAATTTTGCATACAACTTCTCCTGATTTAGAAGCTCTAAAAATAATCTTAAGTGTTGCTCGTGCTCTTCTTTACTCTTCGAGTATATCAAAATATCGTCAATAAACACGATGACGAATTTATCGAGGTAGGGTTTACAGACTCGATTCATGAGATCCATGAATACTGCTGGCGCATTTGTTAGCCCGAAAGGCATAACTAAGAACTCGTAATGGCCGTAGCGAGTCCGGAATGCGGTTTTTGGGATATCCTCCTCCTGAATTCTAACCTGATGGTATCCCGATCTAAGATCAATTTTTGAGAAATAGCTCGCACCTTGCAGTTGGTCGAACAGGTCATCAATTCGGGGGAGAGGATACCTATTTTTGATTGTCAACTTGTTCAGCTCCCTGTAATCAATGCACATTCTAAGGCTTCCGTCCTTCTTTTTCACGAATAGTACTGGTGCACCCCACGGGGAATAACTAGGACGTATAAATCCTTTATCCAACAATTCTTGCAATTGGTTGGATAATTCTTGCATCTCTGATGGTGCAAGTCGGTAGGGTGCCTTAGCAACAGGGCCAGCTTGAGGTAATAGATTGATTCTGAATTCGACCTGTCGGGTTGGCGGTTATCCAGGAAGTTCTTCTGGGAAGACTTGTGGGAATTCGCGTACCACTGGAATATCATCCACCCGTTTCTCTTCAGAATCAGTGGCCGTCAAGCTTGCTAGATACGCCACGCATCCTTGGCGTATGTATTTTAACACCTTGAGGTGGGATATAAATGGTATTATGGTGCCTGACTTTTCTCCTTGCACTAGTATCTCTTCGTCATTCGACACCCGGATCTTGACGATTTTGTTTTCACAGTTTATTTCTACTTTGTTGCGTGCTAACCAATCCATTCCCACTATCACGTCAAAACTACCCAATTCTACCAGTAATAAGTCAATCGGAAGGGATTGATCGTTCAGAATAAAAGGGCAATTCCGAACTATTCGATTAACTATCATGGTTTTACCGTTAGCGACTTCTACGGTATAAGGTTCTATGGTCTCACCAATTGGAAGGTTTGCTATCGACAGGAATTTAACGGAAACAAAACTCCTATCGGCGCCTGTATCAAATAATACAGAAGCGTAATGATCAGAGACGAGAAATGTACCTGTCACTACACTGGGGTCCTGGCGTGCTTCGTTCGCCCCCATCACAAAAGCTCGGCCTCGCGCCGGATTGGACGACGATGCCTGACCCGTGGGTTGCCGCCCATTTCCTCCCTGGTTCAGCTTCGGACAGTTTCTCTTGAAGTGATATGTGCTGCCGCATTCATAGCAAGCACGGCTGGTGGTCACCATTTGGTTTTCTTGCGGGTTTTGTTGTCGGGCTGGTTGGGTCCTAAATGGCTGCGCACGGATAGGTTGCTGTTGCCGGTTCAAGTTGTTCAGATTTGTCCTACAACTCGGTGCATAGTGCCCAATCCTGCCGCACCGGTGGCACACCACCTCTTTGCACATGCCACCATGGTGGTAACCGCATTTCCCACACTTAGGAAACGTTCCCTTCTGCGGTTCTTGCCTTCCGCCTGAACTAGTCATGGCGTAGTTCTGGGCAGTGGGCCTAGCACGTTTATTTTGCTGCTTTTCCTGGATCCTATAGTCATGTGTACCCCGCTTTCCCCCAGCGGACTCTCCCACCACCTTCAGTGACCCGCTCCTTACGAAATCATACGTGACGATACCAGCTTGCGTCACCGCACCCTCATACGTCTGGTGTCCCCCAGAATTGACTATACTCCTTACAACTGGAGTTAGCCCCCAAATATAACGCTCAACCCTCTTCGACTCTGGGGTGACCAACCATGGTACCAATCGCGACAACTCATTAAACCGGTTCGTATAACCCAAATGGTCTGCCCCCTGCATCTCCAGGTTCCACAATTCATTTTCTAATTTTTGCAATTCGTTTTTCGGGCAGAAATGTTCCAGTACAAGAGCCTTGAGCTCTGTCCAGGTCATGCGGTTTGTCGCCGTCTGACCCCGGGTCTGCACTATCGTGTTCCACCATGTCAAGGCATGGTCCGTGAATGTGCAGGTAGCATACTTAACAACACAATCCACGGGGTAGTTGCTGATATTCACAACGGATTATATTTTCTCCATCCACTTAACCAACCCATTTGGTCCTTCAGACCCGCTAAACTCTAGAGGTTTGCACAACATAAAGTCTTTGATCGAACATCCCCTGGATGCACGAATCGGTTCAGTACGGTTCGTCTCTACCGTAGGTATAGGGCCATTACTGTCTAAAACGACCACCCTAGGCGGTGCGTCATTACTCGGAATCGTGTTATCATTCTGTGGAGGATTAACATTTTGTTCCCCGTCATTATTGGTGGTCGTTTGATTGCTCGGAGGGGCTGGATTGGTCGAATTGTTAATACTGGTGGCGATGCGCGATACTATATCCGGTATCGCCGCCTCTAACTGTTGAGCAATCAAACGGCTCACGTCCACTTCCGACAATTGGGCTGAACGTTTTGGTGCCATTCTACACAACATCAAGAAAATATATATAATTAATACAAGTTCCAATCATAAAACACAACAAACATTCCATTCATTAATAAACATTAGTACATATTACATCCATGTCAGTTCGAATACGTTTCCTGTCATCATTACATAAGTTAAGTTTTCCTACATAGGGCCTATGTCGGCATCATCTCGACATAACCCACAATGGGTCAGTGCTTGGATGATACCCAAAAGTATCTATAACGATATACCCCAAAACAGACCCCCTAAGGGCCAGTGGTTGTATTAAAACTACCCAAGATTCACTCTATGTTAGCATCACCACTAACTGCTTACACAGAGTATCAAAAAGCGGTCCCTGTCTACTCCCATCCTAATGCAACTAAACATGGTGGTATACCAAACCCACCAACACCGCCACCAACACCACCATCACAGCCAGCATAACCCGGATCTGCGTCTCCATCCGGCCGATCATCCACTGGGAGTATGAGCACTCCCTCTTCAGCTGCGAAATCGCATACTGGTGGTCCAGTATGCAGTCCCCTAGGTACATCCGCCTCTGTACCCCCACCGTCAAGGCGGCGGAGTGCTCATTCACCTGTTCGGTGAGCACTCGTAGCCACGCCGCCGCGTCCCTCTCCTGCCTAGGGAGACCCCACACAGGTGGAGTCACAGGCTCGGGCTGGGAGCGGGAGGACTCGCCCCTGCGGGTAGCAGGTCTGGGTGGGGGCGAGGTAGGTGGGACCTGCGAAACACTGATCCGCGCCGTGAGGTGGGGTCCGAATCCGGGAGGGATAGGGACGGCCTGTGGTGCGGGTGGTGTAGGAGATCTAGCAATCCTGGCAGGGGAGGACTGGCTAGAGCTCCTAACACTAGCCTCGCTAGGCTCAGAGCTGGATGATACGGGGAGGCTCCCAGAGTTCCCGGAGCTGACTTCCTCCGGGTCCTCCTCCATCGATACACTAGGTGTTCTTGACATTCTAACCTGCACACAAGTTAACAAACATATAGTTCTTTCCATAGTGTAAATCGTAATCAAATTAATATACACTTACTTATACAACTTGACCACACACAATATTATCATATATTTGCACATATGTTGCCAATTTTACCTATTAAAGTCCCCCGTGACTTCCCCTGAATTCCCTCGTGCGGACAAGTCAGTTATTACGTTCCGGACCATAATAACTCACTTGTCCATCCAAGTTCATCCAGACCTCGTCACAATAAATTATTAGTTGATATTCAGATCCTATAACACTTGAGCTACTGGTTATATTTAGGTATCTTTTAAAGATATCCTAATTCTTTAATACCAATGGCTCTGATACCAAGTTCTGTAACACCCCGTAACCGCAGCGGAAACGTACACGGGATGCAACAGACACATATGATATCAACAGCATTGCTTATAAAGAAAACACCACTACAATAATTTAAACGTATTACATTGTTCCGAGTTTCGTTACCGACTAGGCGTTATCACATAAGTTTTACCAATAGTACGTTAACATGTTTAAAACAAAATATAGACTCTTAAGCTTCCACAAAATAGCACACATCATCAAGCACGTATCACTCATTCCAATTTGGGTGTACCTAGAAAGCATGTAAAGAAAACGGGTCAACTACGAATAGTTGGTGAGTTTCACTAATTTAAATAAACCATGACAAATCATTTTAATAATCATAAATTAATGATGTAATTATGCTGAGCCTACAAGTGAAAACTCTGTTAACCCAAAAACACATTTAATAACCTCTGGGGACACTGTTAACCCAGAAACACATTTAATAACCTCTGGGGACACTGTTAACCCAGAAATACATTTAATAACCTCTGGGGACACTGTTAACCCAGAAATACATTTAATAGTCTCTGGGGACACTGTTAACCCAGAAATACTTTTAATAACCTCTGGGGACACTGTTAACCCAGAACACTGTTTCGGGTCTTACAATATTAGCAACTCAGACAATTACCATCTTAATACATTACCGTACGATTCCCGTACAATAAACATTATATAAATACATTCATTTCCATGCGATCGGCATGTACTTAAACACTTTGATACAAACATGCTTTCCGCCCCGGGAAAATATTTAAAATAGTTCAATAAAAAGGGGCTCGTGAAACTCACCTTTTTGGTGAGCAGAGATTTAATACTGGCACGGCTACCTGTCCGGATCTGTAATACGATCCCTAAGTCGTTACTACACAATTTCTATTAATATAACTTAAATTCGTGTTAACCGGTACGTCCGGGGACACTGTTAACCCAGTACCGTACACGATCCGGGGACAATTTTAACCCCGATACACTTCTCAGGACTTAGATTGTGATATCACTTAGAGTTCTTTAGTCAAAACTACAATTAGTTTGTTTTCTCGTTTTGCGTGCCTAGCACGGTTATTCGTCTTTATGTTTTCAAAAATGAGTTTTGTCACATTCGACCCGAAAATAGTTGTTATTGATATTTTAATTAAAGTGGTGAAATTAGAGCTCGGTTTAGACACCCCGTTTGGCCGCGGGGCCCGTTTCCGTCTTTAATATACTGGAAACGACTAAATCGGGTAAAATTACCCAAATCATCCGAATTACTTTCGGATGATTTATTTTTACTTGATTAACTTAGTTTCATGAAAATAGTCCATTTTTAGGGTTTTTATACACCAGTCAGCTCGCTTAGGCGAACTTTGCCGGTTTACGCGTTTTAAGCTTTAAAAGTTTGTTTTTATGTTCTGTTTAGCACAAATAATTATCCGTTTAGTCTCGGATCTTGAAATTTTGCACAAATCAGTTTTGACAGTAAGGAATTTTATAAAAATATTTCCAGAATTAATTTTTATATTTAACATTTATTTATCTTCTTTTAAACGTCATTTAAACACCAAATATGTCGAAAATACCAAACGACCTTAGAAAAATCCCAAATTTTTCTGGTATGACTCCTGCCATCCATATAGTTTCCAGTATTTTTTACAGAACCAAAAACTCATTTTTCATGCCATTTTCACCAAAACCGAGTTAGAAAACCCTAGAACTCGTTTTACTGAAAAGCCTATTTAGACTTCTCCAATTGACCTGAAATTTTGTGGGTGACTTTTATATGTTATAAAAAGATTATCTAAATTTTTCCAGAATTTTTCATGATGTTTAGCTATTTTTCACCATTTTTAGCCAAAACCGAGCATTAAATTCACCAAATATTCATCCTTTATCCAAAAATTACCAAAATTTCACAGATCTCATATTTTCATGTGTAGATCATCTCTGTGAAATTTCGTGACTCAACTCTAAGTCTACCACAATCTGTCCAAATCTTACAAATCATACGAAAAACCGAACTACCTTGTGTTTCTAGCTTTAGATCGCAAAGATCTTGCTTTCTTGCTTTTGCTAGCAACTAGATACAACACCTACAAGCACAAAAACACCACACCAAACAAGTTATATCCATAATCAAGCCATTTCATTCATGGTTTCGGTTAAGACATCAAAACAAAGATTTTAACCGTAAAAATTCGTTTTTGACTCTTTTAACTCCTTTCTTGGACCAAGATCCCTTGTATAACTTGTATACATCACTTGATCATGCAAGAATCGGTTTCATCTCGGGTTTTCACCCATTTTTCACTTGAAACCTCATTTTCTCATGATTTTGGAATTAAAAAGCAAGATCAAACCATAATAACATGTTTATACCTTGTGGATCTTATTAAATATCAAAGGTTTTGGTTGAATGTGTAAAGGGTTGAGAGGATTTGGAGAGTTGGAATGTAAAAAAAAAGAAAATGAAGTGTGTGTGTGTGTACCCATGGACCGATCGGTCCATGTATGGTGGGGGGGGCCCACATCTCAAACCTTGGCCACACATTTGGATTGTGTAATCCGGATAATGTTGTGGATAATCTGGTTCAGTTCGTTTTTCGGTTAAACACTTAATTCGGCTTAAAACGAGGCTAAAACGGTCGTTTTTCGGCTTAAAAATTAAATTTATATAAAACCGATTTAAAATCTTAAAAAACTTAAACCATGACATTTATTGACTCAACACATCATATTGTCGGTCATTGTGCATCTTTTTCGGCTTGATCGATCGTCTCTTGCTTGGTTTGATGTTAAATGTTTCGTTTAACGTACCGACGTACTAATAAATCGAAATCCTTTTTCTGTGCTATAATTCACTTATCCCGAAGCCTTAATACTTCGTAAACCTTACTAAACATCATATATTTCATCTATGACGTAATCCCCGATTCGTTCGGGTTTCAATAACCGTTCATCGGTTAATCGTAATTCCAATACGACTAACTGTACATTCGAGTATAATTCGTACTGTGAATCTTATATACTCGTACAAACACATTATAATTCATATATTTAGTATTAAATAACACAGAAATGGTATATTCCGGCTAGGGTACACCTGAATTTGCCGGAATCGTTACAACGGCCCCTTGGTGGCTTAAGCATGGACCGTGCTTCTTTGTCCAGTGTTTGTCTTTTCTTGTAGATTTTTGTCTTTTCTTGTGTTCAGAAGCATGAGGGCGTGGTTCTTGAGGCACGAGGGCATGGTCGAGGTATTTGCTAGGTTTTTCTTTTGTTTTTATTCGTCTTTTCACTTTTTTCTTCGTTTAAGGCTTGGGTTTACCTGAAATTGCATTTTAATATGATAAGTAGCCTTCTGAGCTATATTATTCGATAAAAGTTGCAGTTTTTAGAGATTATTTAATGCTAAAAAGATGTATAATTTTATGTACATCAGCAGTCATTCCAAAACCAGCTACCAACCTACCATAATGGTCATAACCTATAAAGGCAATACATACAAATTTCTTTTATAGTGATTTTTCGGTTATAGTAATTTAATAAATCTTTTAAACTTTGTCCAAAAAAACTAATAACCATAGTATTACTGCTAATCTAATCTATTAAAGATGGTGAACACCAACTCTCTTATATTATAAATAAGTGTTAGATATGAAAAAGAACTATATAAATTAGTATATGCAAAGCTAAATTATATATGTTATATATATATATATATATATATATATATATTGTAAGAAAAAATGTTAGATTAATCTGCTTAATCTCAAATTACTCCTCGCTTCTCTTGTATATACATTATTAACTCTAAATAGGGCATCAAAAAATAATATTGAAATTAAAAGCAACTAAAATACACACCTTATAATTGAATCTTTTGGCACCCGTTTAGGGTTTTGAGATCGATCACCAGCCCATCTTCATCTGCCTTCATTCCAACCAAAACCAGTCATCATGGACCGATCTATCAATCACAAAAATAAGTCTCGTAACCAACAACAACTTGTTGACAAGGTGTTTACGAGTTCTGCTCTTGTGAAGATCCAATGAACAATAAAGGCAGAATCAATAATATTCAAATTCTCGCTAGACGAAAAGAAATGAAACAAACACACAAAGTAACTCAAAAGATTTCCATTAATATTGTGAAAGAAACAATGAAAATCGATTAGGGTTTCTAGGTGGAATGTTTATATGTTAAGCGCTTTCCCTACAAAGATATTCTTTTACGAGAAGTGTCAGCCGTC
Source organism: Bidens hawaiensis (assembly GCF_021521415.1). NCBI lineage: Eukaryota > Viridiplantae > Streptophyta > Magnoliopsida > Asterales > Asteraceae > Bidens > Bidens hawaiensis. The sequence continues at coordinate 183,384 of NW_027495115.1, read as the reverse complement.
AAATCACAATATTCACTCTATTCCGTTGTCATAAATGTGCCCTAAAGTTTCCTTAAATAGGCACACCTGACATCTTTTAAAAACCCTAATGATTGGTATATTATATATTCAAACGTATTAAAAAAAATATTACAAGTGTAAACAGGTCTTCGAGTAAGCTTGTAAGCTTTTATCGTTGTCAAGCAAACCTTGTAACCATATGTGTGCTTAAAACAGTTCTCCGAGTAAGCTTTACTTAGATTATTTTTCTAAGATAATATTCTTCAAGCAGACTTCAATCTTCATGATATTACCAAACTTTGCTCGATAATATCCTACGAGCAAACTTGTTCTTCATTGATCCTTTCAACCTTTTGTCTTTAACTTTTTAGAACAAGTTAAGTGTGCTGGTGAAACTATAGCTTGCTCGGGTTGAACCTTGCTTGTTGGAAGTCCTTAGTGTAATTTCTTCAATAACTTCCTTCAAGTTTGCTTGGACCACTGTTTATTAATAAACCTTGCTTGATCCACCAAAATACTTGGTTTTAGCTTTGTTAAGTCAAGGATTTGCTCTAAAACAAACCTTGCTCGACTTGAAGACAACCTTTCTTGATGAAGTCTAGTTTGCTCGAACATACTCTTAGAAGAATTTTAGAAGATAACTTTACTCAAGAGTGAAATACCTTGCTTGAATAAGTCTAGGCTTGCTCGAAGTGCCAAGTTTGCTCGGTTTTCATACTTAGCCATTTCTGAGGAGGTTAAGAAGATTTTCATCTTTCCTTTGTTGAATCTTGATCCCAACAATCTCCCCCTAGATTGGAACAAACTCAGATGCACTAAAACACCTATAGGTTACTTACACTTTTCAAAATATACATCAAATTTCTAAAAGCAATAAGTTGCATTACTAAAGAAAACTTTACATAATCAAAAAGGCTGTCACTAGGACATTATAGATCAAATTCAAAAAGAAAAATAAAAGGCTTTTATCTTCTTGAGCTTCCAGCTTCCGATCTTCTATCCAACTTGACAGCTGCTGCATTTTGTTGGAATAAGGATATCTCTTTGTAGAAAAGGTGATCAGAGGGTAGAGTCCATTGCTTTATACTCTTTAGATATCCCAAATCCACAAATTGTAGTTCATTTTCAGTTTAGATTATATGAAGTAACTTCCCCTTACTGTTTCTCAGCAAGAACCTTTCATTTTTGTCATCATACAAAATGTTTGCAATTTTTTCATTTCTTTTTTTTTCATTTCTTTGGGCTTGTGGGATTTGAAAACTCATACCAGACACAACGGTAAAATGATAACGAAGATTAAATCACGTTGATACTGTGAATGCCCATGATGAACTTCTTAAAACTCCCAAATCCCACCCAAAGGTCAAGGAAAAAGAAGAGAAAATTCTTTATTATTAAAGTTCAAGTCTAACTTCTCACATTACATAAGCATAATATAAATGGACTTCTAAATTCGAAATGGCCCCTAAAAAGGCCATGGGCCAAACACAATCCCAAAAATAAAAATGTAAGAACTGCTGAAAAAACATAAAAAGATCCATAACTTTATTTAAGAAGCATTTCTGGGTCTTGGACAAGGGAGAAATCGCCGAGGGCAGTTTGCTAAGTTATGCCCGTTTTCATGGGCCACCTTTGGAAGCACGATCATTGGCCTCCAAATATAACATGACACGTTCTTCAATACTTGGGCGTCCATCAATACCCCTTTCTATGATGCTACATTCTTTTATGACTGAACATGGTTTACTAGAAGATCCTAAAAATATTTGTTTCTCAAGTTCTGACCATGGTTTATCAAAACTTTTCTTTTTGTTCAGAAAGGGAAATCCCAATTTTGCTTGATCCCCAGATATCTTAACAAATCATACTTCTGTGCACTGGTAGATATGTGTCTTTTATGATAATCAGACAAGTGCAGTGCTGCCATTTCAGTCAGTCATTCTAAATTAAAGTCTTTGAAGTCTTCCTTGATAGATATTGATCTTATTTCTCCATTTTTCATCAGAATTTTCAGATCCTCTAATCTAGAGTCATAAAATAGTCCATTTGATAAGTGTTCATCATTGACTGAAAGATTTTTGGCATCAATTGTTGCTTCTTTTGCAGCTTCAGGCACCTTGGAACATGTTAGTTTTGGTTTCCATGAGGTATACCTTGTCCTTTTTCTCTTCTTTGCATTTTTGAGTTCAGAGATTGAAGAATTTGACTTTGTCAAAAGATACTTTGACTTCATGTTCCACATTCTTTGACATATGAGTCTTCCTTTTGGACACTCTCTTGATATTCTCATTACTGTGTTGAACAATTGCTTTTTCTTCTTTCATGAGCTTCCCTTTTATTACCTTGAAATTACTCATGGTTTCTTTCTTTGTCATGATTTTCACAGTGTCAAGGGGAACTTCATTTTCCACAAGATATTTTGGTTTCCCATCATATCTACATAGAAAATTTTCATTTTCATCTTTTCCTTTTCACTTGCTAAATTAGCATTTTTGACTGTCTTTTGATCATTTTCATCATTTAAGACCTTTGTAACTTTATCAATCACAATGTTTAGTTTTTCTTTTGCAACATTTTTTGTCTCTTCTTTCTGAATCAATTTGAGTAGTGAAATACTCACTCCTTTTGGAATTTCTTCATCTTTAAACATTTATCAACTACATCTTCTGGGATTTCTTTTTGACTTTCATTGTAAGACTTGTCCCTTGATCTCTTCTCAGCATTAGATTGTTCCAATATTTTTCTTTGTTCTTCAATTTCCTTTTCAAACATCATTAGATTTAGGAATTCTCTGTCTTGAATTTCTGTCACTCTTTGTTCAAATACCATTTTGGCTTTCAATTCAGATTCATCAATATATAGAACATTTTGACTTCTCTTTGGAGAATTAATGAGCTGCACTTGATCAGTTTCTACTGCAATTTCTTTTCCTTTGAGCTTCTTTCTTTCATTAACTTGATTTTCTTCTTTTTCTGAAAAGTCATCAGTTTTCTCATGATCTGAACTATCATCATCATAAATTGATAGAAGATTTAATGAATTCGCCCCTTTTTTGGTGCATCTAAGGTCTTCTCAACCTCAAACTTCAGGGCTTGAATTTTCTTCAAAGCTTTCTTTAGTTCTTCTTCAATTTTGATAGAAGATTTTTGTAGGAATCAGGACAGAGTGGATTGGAATCCATTTTGATTAGAGATATTAACTAATATACACAAAGATTAGTTATTTAGTCATTTAATCATTAAACCGTTAGAAATAATCATAAATAAGTGATTAAAAGGTCAAAGGTAAATGATGAGTCGATTCAAACCGTCTTCTTTGAACTGTATGGATACCTACACACAACACAAAGATGTGAATTAATCTTGAAATTTCAAATCTTTGATTTGATTAAAATATGACAGATTTCATTAATAAGAAATTTGAATTGTATGATTGATGAAAGTGAAAATAGATTAAACAAAAGATTATTTGAGTGTAAGGTACAAGCATGTAATAGGTTGAGAGAAAAAAAGTTACTGCAAAAGTTCCTTTGATTCCTTTCGTACTATTGTACATTGGGTATTTGAGATGAAAGGTTAAAACCATTTGTCGTTTTGTTAATAAATTCATCCAACCATCCATTTTCAAATTTCGAATGCAACACACTTATAAAAGCAATTATTGCAAGAATTTCTTATCATCACGAAGTTTACTTGTTTCTACTCAGAATAGCAAACGGGTAACATTATTTAGAGATATACTGTCAAGTATACTCATAAACAAAGTTTACTCGACAATACTTCAAAAGTGAAAAGTATGCTTGAGAAGGCTTGATATATTAATATGTTAATGTACAAGTGTTATCAAAGCATGTAGTGTACTAGGAATGTAACTTTTTCTTGAAGAACTTCTGTAATATGCAAGTTTGCTTGGAGAACACTTCAACTATTATTTTAATATACAAGTGTGCTCTAAACATGAAGTTTTCTCGATAAACAAAGGTTACTCGAAAACACTTGCAATTCCAGAGAAAGTATTCAAACATAATCAACATATAAGTAAATCAATATTTTAACAAATGTGCTTGACACATTTACCATGTTTACTCGATAGAGCTAAACAACAAGTAAATGGTCAAGGTTACTTGAAAAATATTCATTTTTATCAAATTTAATCCAAAGTCATGAAGTATGCTTAACAAACACAGATTTCAACTAAAACACACAAGTTTACTCGAAACACGTATTTAAAGCATATTCAGACGTTTATATCACACATTCATCAAGTATGCTTGAATGAGACGACCTTCTAAAACAAGCAATTTTACTCGAAAGTGCATAATCATCAAAGTTTACTCAAAAATACATGATCAAACATATTCAAAGCAAATAAGTATTAAGTATGCTCGAATGAGTTTGAAGTTCAAAATAAAACAACCAAGTTTACTCAAAAGTTTAAAAACATCAAAGTTTACTCTAAATAACATTTGCATACATATTAAAAGTGAAACTGCAACACTTTTGGAACTTAAACTTTACATCAAACAATTTTCTCATTAAAGTTCAAAGTTTAAGAGCAAATGGTGAATAATGAGATCAAATTTCAGTTTAATCATTTCAAATCTTTTTCTCTCTTATGAAAAGATCTCAACATGGGATCATATTGATTAAGTCACCCTTCAATACCTCATTCTCAGCATTATTGATTAAGTCACCCTTTGATCTATCAACCACAACAATTAGTCTCGTAACCAACAACAATGTGTTGACAATACGGTTACGAGTTCTGCTCTTGTGAAGATCCAATGAACATCAAAGGCAGAATAAATAATATTCAAATTGTTGCTAGACGAATATAAATGAAACAAACACACAAAGTAACTCAAAAGATTTCCATTAATATTGTGAAGGATACAATGAAAATCGAATAGGGTTTCTAGGTGGAATGTTTGTATTTTAGGCAGCTTTCCGTACAAAGATATTCTTTTACGAGAAAATGTCAGCTGTCAAATCACAATATTCGCTCTATGTCCATTATCATAAATGTGCCCTAAAGTTTCCTTAAATAGGCACACCTGACATCTTCTAGAAATTCTAATGATTGGTATATTATATATTCAAACGTATTCAAACATTACAAGTGTAAACAGTTCTTCGAGTAAGCTTGTAAGCTTTTATCTTTGTCGAGCAGACCTTGTAACCATAAGTGTGCTTGGAACAGTTCTCCGAGTAAGCTTTACTTAGACTATTTTCCTAAGAAATTATTCTTCAAGCAGACTTCAATCTTCATGATATTACCAAACTTTTCTGGATAATATCCTACGAGAAAACTTGTTCTTCATTGATCCTTTCAACCTTTTATCTTTAACTTATTATAAAAAGTTAAGTGTGCTGGTGACATTGTAGCTTGCTCGGGTTGAACCTTGCTCATTGGAAGTCCTTAGAGTAATTTCTTCAATAACTTCCTTTAAGTTTGCTTGGACCACTGTTTATTAATTAACCTTGCTAGTGTAGGTTCCCAGCCGGATCTACACAGGAGTATCTCGTAACACGAGGGTGCGGAATTCCCACGTATTACGATACGAGCGTAAGATATATTAAACGTTGAGACGATACGCAAACACACGTTACAACACGAATAAACACGTTGTATTGCAACACTTTAACACGTGATATCACAAATCACAAAAACACGTTCTGGAAAACTTAACTCAAACCAAGCCGAAGCTGAGGTTATATAAACCTCAACAACTTCGCCTAACATGTTAGGCGAAGTTGTCATAACTTCGCTTGTCCACAAGTTCGCCTACATCCCAGGCGAACTTGTGTGACACAATATCAAAAACCCAAACAAACAATCTAACACAATTACAGACACATACAATACACTAGATACTGAACTACTGACATTATGCACCAACAGACTCCCCCTTGGCAGTAGCTTCATATCTTTATCTTCATTCTCGTGTCTTGTAATCTCAAAACTCGTGTCACCCGTCTTCAAGCATGAACACCCTCTCTTACACAAACAGAGACCACCCTCTGGTACTTCTTGGCTTCACCTTTCCATGCAGGAATATAAAATATCTTCTTATCGTTTAGTACCTGCAAGTCAGCTTGAGACAAATTTACCAAGTGCATGGGATCATACACTCTCAGAATTTCTTGTTCATCTTCATCTTCCATAACCGCTTCAGCTGTTTGGCTATCAACATACCACCACTTTAGATTCTTTAAAACATTCTTGGGCATTGTCTTCATCTGCACTTCTTTTAAACACCGAATAGGCTTATATTTCATTACCATCCAAGGTTTGCCATCAGCTCTCATTCCTCTTTCTTTATCTTCAACTAGCTTCCCTTTCTGCGGCATTAACAACTCAAACCTTTTCTCTTTGATACTTTCTTTCCACACAATCTTCCCAATAATTCTGGCCATATTATCATCACTTCTATTAATCAACCCCAATTTTGCCAAATCCTTCACCTCACACTCAGGTAAGGTATTCAGAGATCTCAACATCCGCTTAAAGTACTGAATCCCATCAAATCGTTTAATCACAAATAATCTCAACTGCTCATCATACAACCAGCATATAATACCCTTCTTTGACTCAGCATACCCTTTGATATTGTAACTCTTTTTGAACATTGTAGGAACCGCTGGCTTCTTTGTCTTCACAAACCACTGAGCGTAGCCTTCTTTCCATCTCGGCTGCTCCTCCCACTCAGACTCATCTAACACATCCATATCTTGACCCACGTTTGCCTTATCAACGTCTGGGATATCATGTTCTACGTTGTCATCCACAATCTCTCCCTCTTCAATCTCACCATCAATCACAATCTGTTCGCCTATCTTTTCAATCTCCTTAATAGGTAACACATCGTCATCACCCACAACATCATCATCCACCATTTCCTCATCATCCACTACCACAACATCTTCACCCCCTGATCCACCTGTTGTACCAGTTGACTCCACCTGAGTTGTGGTAGTCCCAAGAGTTTGTTCAGTTCTTGGCAACTCACTACCTGCACCTTTCGATGCATTGGGATCATCGTCTCTATCATGACTTTTCTTTGTTCTCAACTCATCGCCCTTGCAGCTCGTCCCCCCTGAGATGCTAAGAACTGTTTTAAAGCATCAAAAAGTTTACCGTGCTCAACAAGGAGGGACGATTGAATCTGATTTTCTGCAACAAGGCGCTGGATAGCTTGAGTCTGGATTAGGTTGATTCTTGACTGTTCAGCTACCACCCTTTCAAGAGCTGCTATCCTTTCAGAATCAGATAGGGTAGCATCAAAATCAAACCGCATATGAGAAATGTCTTGAGCATAAGGTGGAGGAATTCCCAAACTAGCTGGAATATCAGAAGCAGGCTGAAAAGTAACCGCGGGTGGTATTGTGACAGATAACCCCGCAGTAGCAACTAATGTCGACTCAACAAATCTTGCAACAACCTCCGATGGAGTAAGAGTAGGAGGTGGCAAAGAAACTATCTCAGGAGCCGAAAACTGAAACGTGGTAGGTGGAATGCCAAATGATGATGATGTAGTTATTACGGGAGCACTTGAGATGGTCGGATCCTGTCACAGTCATCGAAGCAGGAACCATAGTCATACCAGATAACGCGGCTGGAGAGAAACAAACCACCCTTGAGCTTTCACCAGCTCCCGAACCCTCACCAGTTCGGACCCTTTTCGATCGACGTATCAACTGGTCTAACTCCTCCTCAAAATCAGATTCACTGTCATCCGAGTCTTTCTTTCCTTTTCCATGTATTCTTTCCTGTGTGACCAGAATCTGTCGTGCTTCAGCAATATCATCAGCGGAGGAGTCAGAGTCGGTTCTCTCAGAATCAGCTACAGACGTAGCTATCATCGATACATTTACACCAGAAACCTCTACTACTGAGACTTGAATCTCTGCAGCAGGATCAACTCGCTCCATATCAAAGAACCCTTGGCCACCAAAAGCAGCTTCAAGATCTACCTGTTCCTCCAGTGCCACAACAGGATCAGCAGGCAATGCTTGCTGTACCACAGGTGGTGGTTGAGGAACATCAGCCTGTTGCGGTGCCGGGTCCCGAAATTCATCTCCAAGAGGAGCAACATAAGCAGGGTTTATCAAATAACCAAATAATGGAGTATGCCGCGGACGAAGCTCTGGTTTACTGCGAGCACTCGATGACCTGCATTGCACAAAGATCCTCTTGCTTACACCCTCAACATAACGAATGGGACGGCGTTGAGGTAGCGTAGGAGCTACATGATTCAAGATCATCTGTAAGAATCTTAGGTACATTAAAAATCTTTCACGAGCGACTACGCGTCTCTGACGATCGATTTCATAAAACACCATCTGACTGAAGCTGTAGGGCTTGTTGTAAGTCAGGGCTGTCATGGCAGATTGCATTGTTGCTCCCATACCGTCCGTACCAGCTTTACGACCCGACATTCACACATTCAACACATGCATCAGAAAACGCCACTGATCCAGTAGGAATCCCTTTCGTCTTTGAGTGTCACCCAAAGGACCCGAATAGCCCATACGTAAAAATGCACCATCTCTGAATTGAGCCGGAAAGTCGGTTGGATCATCTGTGGTCTCAGCCCCGAACTGCAAGGCAACCCTGATCTGATTTGCTGAGAACTGCACCACCTGATTGTTTACTGTGGCGCGCATAACCGGAGGCTCAACTCTACAGTCATATTCTACCGTTCGCCAGAAATCTTCAATATTCGGTAGAGATATGGGTAGAGTTGTAGTAATAGCGTGAAAAATTCGTGAGCGAATTAGGAAGGAGATGATCTCGCGATAATCATCGACACCACTAGCATCCGGATCCAACGTGATATACATGTTGTGACCCGGAAAGAATTGTCTGTTGTTGTCACCACCTTCGTCACCACCAGCACCACCAGCTCCTGCTACAGCAGCCATATCTGCACAACAAACGGTCTAAGTTAGAACATCGACAAAGCTGATCATAACTTCGCCTGTTACCATGAGCAAAGTTATGATAACATCTTGTGTGCAGGCGAAGTTATCCATATGGCGAAGTTGATTACAACTTCGCCCATACCATAACTTCGCCTGATAACAGATTAAAACCTTTAAGTTAACAAGATAAGCATTAGGCGAAGTTAAGTATAAGGCGAAGTTGAGGATAACATCGCCTAATCCTAACTTCGCCCCTGAACAACTTAGAATAATTAATTAATTAAAATAGCAAGCGAAGTTATGCCTAGGGCGAAGTTGAGAGCAACTTCGCCTAAAGCTAACTTCGCCTGAATCTGAAACGGCATATAAACAAAGGTCAGATCATGGTTTGATCGGAGTATTGGTGTTTGATAACATAAAAGGATGTTACTATGGAGATCTAGACGATCAAATTCGTTACGAACACATTAGAAAGAAATTGGTTAGCGGGTGTTTAAGGGTTGCATGAACGAGGTCACAAATCGGACCAAAACGACATCTGATTAACATCATTGACACGAATTATAAGTCATACCGAGCCTACACACCTTTAACACGGATTGAAATCAAATAATAACAAAGTTCGATTCGAGGATTAAGTTCGCCGATGTTTATGAGAGGATATAAGTTCGCCTAGGTTTGATACTAAGTAACGGGTTTGACCAGATTGACCCTTATATATGTTTGAAAGTACAAGGGCGAAGTTAAGATTAACTTCGCCCTAGTGACAACTTCGCTGGTCAACAGATGAGCCTCAACTTCGCTTAAGGTTAACCATGGTCAACTTCGCCTCTTTACAAGTTCGCCTATTTTAAATTACAAACCAACCTTATAAATTTGATCAATCAATCTGCAACTGTCTTTTAAAAACATCCGTTAAAGATTTAAACGTTACGATCAAAGAACTAAGTAACCTGGTTTTAAACCAACTAAACAAAATATGCAATGGAAATTTTAGTAAATAAATAAACGGGATCAAATTTCAGTCTTGACGGGGACCAACATGTTTTAGAAAAGATCCGAACAGGAATCATACTAATTAAATGGCTGTCACATAGATCCATGTTCAGCGGTATTATGACTTAAAGAAACCGATTGTAAGCAGGTATAACACTTAGTATGGTTTTCATCGCTTCTGTGATACGGTTTAGGTTCAATTAAGCTCAAAATTTATATGGACATCACATGAGAGATTGTGATGCCTCCTATCTATTCTCAAAGCGTATTTGGCTTTCCCTAAGTCACCCCGAGTTGACCTCGACCCGTAGTGTCTGAATAAACAGTAAGTAGATATCGATCTTTAGAGTCTTCTTCCCGTTCTCTTGCTTGCCTCTTTATTGATAATTATAACAACATAAGCTTCAGAAGGCTTGAAAACAAATTTTTTTTTTATTTATTTATTTTTTTTTCAATACGAATATAGATATCAATACAGCTTCAAATAGTAGACTACTGCAAGTCCCGAATCTGGATCACTGCAGGTACTTGACACACCATCTTCTCGAGAATCAGAACACTTACGGGCTCGTGTATGACTGGGTAATCACTTTTCTGCCTATCATTCGGAAAGATGTATATGGAGACATGCACAACTCAGAATGATTCTCCACATTAAATCGAGGAGATTTAGTTAGTATCACTTCTACTTTTACGCACCATAAAAAGCTACCATAACATACAATGGTTGTTCTATTGTCTTTTAGGCTTAATAACTTCACCAGTTAAGCACACAGAAATAGTATTTCTATCACTTTCCTAGGTTGGATCAATTTTCTTTAAACATTGTATTGAAACTTCTTATGAAGTTATAGACTTGAAAAATTATATCATCTCCCTTAAAAAAAGTTTTAAATTCTATCGCCCCGATCAAGTCATAGTCTTCAGGTAAACGGCTATCCTGAAGATCCAATGGATCAGCTGGACCGACCATATACGAGTATGTGTCCTTCTAACGGAGTATGAACGACTATTTTTCAGCAAAAGAATAAAAATCCATCATAAACCGCCCCGGCCACTTTCAGTCATCTGGTTATGGCTAAACTCACAATCTACTAATAGAAGTAAGGACCAAACATATCCGAAGATGTGTCCTTCAAACTGAAGCAACCGACATAATTCTAAGCGATAGTGAAGTTTTTTTTTTTTTTTTTTTTTTTAATAAACACGAAAACTAGGTTACTCGGGATTGATCATCCCATTAAGCTCAACAAGATTTTGAAAACAAGTTCGGTCAAACGCTTTAGTAAACAGATCGGCGAAATTATCCAACGAATCAACCTTTTCTAGCACTATTAGTTTCTTCTCAGCACAATCCCGTATAAAATGATGACGAATGTCAATATGTTTAGTTTTGCTGTGTTTGACGAGATTGTTAGTTACTGAGATTGCAGCAGTGTTATCAATACAAATAGGAGTTTGAGTGAAATTCAGACCGTAATCGCGCAATTGCTGTTGAATCCAAAGAACCTGGGAGCAGCAGTTTGATGCTGCTATGTACTCTGCTTCACAGGTGGAAATGGCTACTGAGGTCTGCTTCTTGCACTGCCCTGACACCAATCTTCCTCCCAGAAACTGACATCCACCGGTTGTCGACTTCCTGTTCTGATTGCAACCTCCATAGTCAGAATCCGTGTAGGCTACCAAATCCAGTTCTCCCCCTTTCGTGTACCACAATCCCAACTTAGGCTTGCCTTTGAGATACCTCAATATTCTCTTCACTCCCTTCATGTGAGATTCCTTTGGGCTTGCCTGAAAACGAGCACAAAGACAAACTGCAAACATAATATCAGGTCTAGATGCAGTTAAATACATTAAAGAACCTATGATTGCTCGATATTGGTGGGGTCCACGTCTTCATCACTGTCTGAATCAACACCCAGTTTGTGGTTGACGCAAACTGGAGTATCAAATGGGGTGCTATCTTCCATCTTGAAGCGTTTGAGCACATCATGGACATATTTTGTTTGATGAATAAACATCCCATCTTTCTTCTGATCTACCTACAAATCCAAAAAGAAATTTAATTCGCCCATTGCGCTCATTTCAAACCTCTTTTTCATGACTTCTTCAAATTCCTGACACATGGCGACTTTTGATGCAGCAAAAATGATGTCGTCCACATAGACTTGCACTAGTAGAAAATCTCCCCCTTTTCTCTTGACAAACAGCGTGCTGTCGATCTTTCCTCTTTCGAACCCATTCTCAAGCAAGTAATTAGACAAGGTTGCGTACCAGGCACGAGGGGCCTGATGTAGCCCATATAACGCTTTACTCAGTTTGTACACATGATCAGGAAAATCAGGGTCAGGGAAACCCGGAGGTTGTTCAACGTACACCACCTCATCGACTTTACCATTAAGAAAGGCACTTTTCACATCTAACTGGAACACCTTCATCTCATTGTGTGCAGCAAATGCCAAAAATAGTCGAATTGCCTCCAATCTTGCCACAGGAGCAAACACTTCATTGTAGTCGATTCCTTCTTGCTGATTAAACCCTTTTACTACTAACCTTGCCTTGTTCCGAATGATTATTCCTTTCTCATCTCTCTTACATTTAAAAACCCACTTTGTACCAATAGCATTTACATTCTTTGGTTTTTCAACTAGTTTCCAGACTTTCATCTTCTCGAACTGTGCTAACTCTTCTTGCATGGCTTCGACCCACGAGCTATCCTTTAGAGCCATTTGATAGTTCTTCGGTCCAATCATGGTCACAAATCTGAGGTAAGTTCTGAACTTCATTGTATGCAATGTGAAAATCTGTCGTGTATTCTTTATCATAAATCTGAGACACACTTAACAAGTTATGCTTCAACTCTTCAACGAAATTCACCTTCTCTAACTTCATTTTTCCATTTGTCACAGTTCCCATACCAGTGATTCTACCTCCACTCTCTCCAGCGAAACTAACCCTTCCTCCTTGAACAAGTTTCCATTCACGTAACAAATTCTTGTTACCAGTCATGTGCCGGGAACAGCCACTGTCTACAACCCACAGATTGTTTACTGCCCTGCTCAACTGTTCTTGCACAGTTAAAGAAAAAGATTAAAATCTTGGGACCCAAGACCTATTGGTCTTGGGTCGATTAAATCTGTTAAACGGCATCCCGTACTTTGGTTGCCCAAAGTCAGTTTGAGGATGATTTCTGTAAGTTCTGAAAGGAAACCTTCTTGAGGATTGACTATGAGGCCATCCAAACCTTAGTGTATTAACAGAATTATAATTGTTAACTGGAAAAACTGAGATCGATTTCTTTGAAATCTTGGATTATTCCAATGTCTGAATTTTGGTGTGTTCACATTCTTACCAGTATCATAATTAATATTCGTTTGATTCTGATTTTTCGGAGGTCTCATACCTCTAAGTTTTCTCTGGTTTAGAGGACAATCAGCAATAAGGTGTCCTATTTGATTGCATCTGAAACAACTTCTGTGTTCAACTTTCGTCTCAACAGTTGTTGCAGATGTCAAGGTTGCATTACTACCTGTTTGTCTAACATATGGTGGAACGAACGGGTTTAGGGAAGAATTCTTTTCATTTGGCTTATATTCCTCCCCACGTTTTAGTAACACTACCTTTTCTTTTATCTCACCCGATTCGGATGTCTTGTCCGAATTTGATGAGACAGAGCTAGGAACAGAAATCTCAACATTCGAAATTGGCGTACTCGTTTCGCCTTTACTAACTTCAGGTTCTTTAATCGAAATTTTGACTGAAACTGTCTGACTAATCTCAACATCAGCAGATTTCTGATTACTAGGATTATAAGTATAGTTATTGTTATACGGTGGTGGAACTTCAGAAAATCCAATTCCCCCTTTTTTAACTGGGGAACGTTGAACACTTATGATGTGATCAAGCATTGCTGAGGAGTTTCTAAATTGTTCAATTTTTCTGTTTAGTTCCACCACTTTTACCTGGTAATCAGCTATCTGTTTATCTCTTTCAGCAATTAATTTGGTTTTTTCTTTTAACACTTCATAACTAAGATCAATTACTTGAATTTTATCAGCTAAACTGGCTTTAAGACTTTTGATATCCTTTTCACTAGCTTTTATTTTTACCGAGTAACTGTTTTCTCTAGTTTTAGTATAGTGATGATCTTCTTTTAACGTTTTAAATTGTGCGTCCAAACTAACAAACTGATCAGTTACTGTTTTCAATTGTTCAGACAGATTTTCACATTGCATACAATGAAGTTCAGAACTTACCTCAGAGAGTTGATCGTTCACTTCTGCCCTATATGCTTGATTTTCTCCCGTCTCTCTCTCGCTCCCTCCAGTTTCGATGTTTACCAAATTAGCCTGTTCGAACACTTCCTCAACTTGCAGATTCCAGTTGTATCCACCACTCTGTCTAGAACCATAGCCCTATTCTCACTACATCCCCCATTCTGTTGTGCAGGCCTGTTCTGACTACGATCGACTCTCTCGTTTGTACATTCCTTGGCAAAGTGACCATTTTGTTGACAGTTGTAACATCTAACCTTTGATTTGTCAAACCCTGGTCTTTCTCCAACGAACTTTCTACCCGTTTTCTTCATGAATCTCTTAACCCTTCTTACTATCATAGCCATCTGCCACTGCAGATCCATCTCTTCTAGATCATCAGCATCGATCTGATCATAGTCTTCATCCAAAGTAGCAGGGTCGACTATTTTAGCTTTGATATAGTTCTCATAAGATGCAATGAAGGATGCATAGAGGGCAAACTGCTGCTCAACTGATTTAACACTCATGGGCATCTGTGAGTAGTTGTTGGTTGGAACATTTGACGAGAAATTTCCAGTTGTGGCTTGAGGCTTTGAAGAATTACTTCCTCCAGCTACAAAACATACATCGCCATCCATGTTGAGAATCACATGACTATCTCGAGTTGAGTTTGAGTTTGAGTCTCCCTTTGAGTAGTAGGCAGAGGATTCTGATTTTGAACTTGAACTTGGAGTGACTTTCGCACCATACATTCCCGGATCCTGAACCTGATCAGTTGGTGTCTCCTTCCGAACCATGTTAAGTTCAAAATTTCGTAATTTATTGACTGTTGTTTCCAAATCAATATTGGCAAACTCTTTATCTTCTCTCATCAAAACTGTGTACATTTCCCATTTCGGTGGAAAAGCATCAAGAAGTTTCTCTACCATCTCTTCTTCTTTGTAATCAATTGAGTAATTACTAAGTTCGGTCATCAGGTGATAATATCTTGTGATGATATCGTCAAGTGATTCATTTTTCAAATATTTGAACACCGAGAATTGGGTTTTTAGTAGTTTTGTCTTGGAAGCACGTATTCCCACATTACCTTCATATCGATTTTCTAGTACTTCCCATAGCTCTCTAGCGGTTTTGTATTTCTTGAAGGTATGAAGAATCTCTTGTGGAATGTATCCGTCTCATACATTTTCTTTTCCTCCTCTTCCATTTTACTGTACTTCTTAATTTGATCACGACATTCAAACAAGGATGTTGGTGGAATGTATCCGTCTTGTATGCACACCCACATCTTAGCATCTTGATATTTAACATACTATTCAAACCGATCTTTCCAAGCAACGAAATCTGTACCCTTGAGTATTTTTGGAGCTTTAGTTTCTGAGCCGGCTTCAACCTCCATTTTTACCAGTTCTGTAATATTTATCGAAGTTATAATTGAAAGAAACACAACTTAAAAAAAAAGGAAAGTATAATTTTTATTTTATTTTGAACAGTGATCAGTAGGCGAAGTTAATATAACTTCGCTTGAATTCAACTTCGCTTCACAACTTCGCTATACTCTTAACTTCGCTTGATCTACAACTTCGCTTAACTTCAACTTTGCTTAATTGATAACTTCTCTTGACATTATAAGTTCGCTTAAACCCTACGAACAGTGACGGCAACTTCGCCTGATGAACACAAGGTTTTTGCAGGTTTTAATTTGACGTATTGCGAGGTATGCGAAGGTGTAATGGGTTATATTTGATGGTGGGAGATGGGTAAAACACAAAAACTAGATATTTCAACGTAAACTCGTTCCGCGAATAGTCGAACGGAACGATCTTAACATTCGTGTGATAATCCCGAACCACACAATCACGAGCAAATGCTCTGATACCAATTGTAGGTTCCCAGCCGGATCTACACAGGAGTATCTCGTAACACGAGGGTGCGGAATCCCCACGTATTACGATACGAGCGTAAGATATATTAAACGTTGAGACGATACGCAAACACACGTTACAATACGAATAAACACGTTGTATTGCAACACTTTAACACGTGATATCACAAATCACAAAAACACGTTCTGGAAAACTTAACTCAAACCAAGCCGAAGCTGAGGTTATATAAACCTCGACAACTTCGCCTAACATGTTAGGCGAAGTTGTCATAACTTCGCTTGTCCACAAGTTCGCCTACATCCCAGGCGAACTTGTGTGACACAATATCCAAAACCCAAACAAACAATCTAACACGATTACAGACACATACAACACACTAGATACTGAACTACTGACATTATGCACCAACAGCTAGTTCCACCAAAATACTTGGTTTTAGCTTGGTTAAGTCAAATGTTTGCTCTAAAACTAACCTTGCTCGACTTGAAGAACAGCTTTGTTTGAGGAAGTGTAGTTTGCTCGAACATACACTTAGAAGAATTATAGAAGATAACTTTACTCGAGAGTGAAATAATGATGTGTGAAAAACATATATAATACTAAAAACCAAGGTTTACCGAATTCATGTAAAAAAACCACACACAATCGGCAAGTGTATCGGTTGGAATGTAGCTAGCAAGTTAGAACGGATATCGAACCTAGGACACTATGTGTAAACTCTAATTATTAAACCTAAAAGATTACTAACCTAGACTTTCTTTAGATTTTTATATTTTTTTATTAATTAAACTAACAATACTTAACTAATTAAAAATTAACTAAAAATAAAACTTTATAAAAAATCGGGTTTAAAACAAATAATGAGAAGCGACTACCTAGGTAATGGAATCCTACTAGTTAAATTAATAGTTAACGAATTTGACTTGGCTGAGAAACAACATCTTAAAAATATGACACTAAAGACCACTAAAGTACGCTAGATCGCCTCCCGGCCTCACCAATGACACCCTAAACTCTAATGACATGTGAAGCTCAATTGTTAAAGGTTGGATCACCTCTTGGTCTCACCTTACCTAATAATATTATGGTACCCCAAAATCCATATCACCTCCAGGTCTCTTCGAATATAATATATTAATATAAAGAGGGTAGTTTTAATTAACTTGAACACAACTTGTATCGCAATAATATAAGGGACCTAAGATAACTCACTTCCGTGCAATTATTATCCAAACTCGCAAAAGACAAAGATGACATAACACTAAATTGTCTCCCCTTCTCTCTAGTGAAAGAACAATAAAATCTGATAATCTTTTATAAATTATTCCTACGGTTATTTCGACAATAAGCCGCAAACAAGTTGAAAACACAAAGTAGACAACCTAATCATCTGTCTAACACTCACCAAAAACTATTAAACACAAGTGGAATAACTATTAAAATAATAAACTAGATTCAATTACTCAACAATATCATGAACAAACCAAATAAAAACTTTACCATACTACTAAATCAACCAATGACAAATAATTATTCGTTAAACCATTAATCTAAACTAGTATTCAACCAAAACCTAGGTAGTATAAAAGTTTAGTTACTCATAATCAAGTATGAAATAAAAGTAAAATAAAATTCACAAAAATAATTCATAATAAAAATTTAATAAAACAAACCAACTGTGTATTGTTCTTGCGAATTGTTGACCACCACCAAAAGATTAA
Source organism: Bidens hawaiensis (assembly GCF_021521415.1). Lineage (NCBI taxonomy): Eukaryota > Viridiplantae > Streptophyta > Magnoliopsida > Asterales > Asteraceae > Bidens > Bidens hawaiensis. The sequence continues at coordinate 165,601 of NW_027495115.1, read as the reverse complement.
CAATTAATATTCTTCTTCGGCTCTTCTGCTCTTCTCGTCTGTCCTTTTTTTTCAACGAAATAAAACCCCCAAGTACTATATTATTATATGTTTTGTTCCCCACCTTGCGACAAAACCAAGATGCACAGTTGCCGCCCCTCTCTAGTGATAATAATAATGTTTTCTTTCTTTTTGATTCCACGTCAAAACCAAAACCCCAAAACCAATTATTATATATTCTCTTTTGTGCTACCGTCAACTCCCACAAAACCAAAACCTAAAAAACCAATATTATATGTATTTTTTTTCTATTTCTGCGAACTCCCCCACCAAACCAAACAAAACCCCTTTTTATATTATTTTCTATTATCCAATGTTGTAGGGTTATTTTTTTTATTTTTAGCTCCAACAAATCTTAAAGCCCACATGAGTTTATTTACTGGTCACGGTTCCTTTATTTCTTTTGATCCTCTCGTAAGCCCAGCCCACACGTCTTGTAAAATTTGAAGTCCAACACTTCGACACCTACAATGCATTCACACAATCATTTATTTAGTTTTAAACTCGTTGTCTCATGAAACCTTTAAACTTTGAATATGTGTCAGTTGAGAGTAATATTAAATAAAAACAAAGTCAAAAGTATTTAAAATGTAGGAAATATCTATAATATTTATATATAATTTAGCCTATATCAAATATCCCCGCACTTAAATCTTTTTCGTCCCTGAAAAAGTAGTCTGTACAGGATCATAACTGAGATACAAAATATAAACCCACAACTCTTGAATTTTTTTATATATTTTTATTTTATATTCAATATTCACAAACCATCAAACACATTAATCACGATTACCGAACACTTATCCACTTTAAACCCTGACAACCAAATAGTTGTCCACTTATGCAAATTCGCCTAATAAGATAAATCCGGTTGATTGCCAGTATTGTTGTCCACCTAAACTCATGCCCTTTAATACTTACCGAGACAAGTAAGACGCGACAAGTTTATTGGTTTATATGATCTAGCGGGATACACAACTGACACAATTTTTTTTTTCATTTGGTTTTACCGGAACCGAGCCACTCCAACTTGACTTAAACCTTATATCTACTTGATCAAAACATGTTGTACCATTTTTAAGAATAGCTAAAGACGATCAAGGATATTGTTTATCCACCTGAGCCTAAGCATCAAGTTCTACCCGGCAGCCATTATATACGATTAAGGTATGTATTAAGAAACTAACTAGTAAGTGTTCCACACTACATGACACATCCACGTTATCAAGAAACACCCCAAAGTCCATCACCATATGTGAATATGCACGAATTCATCTGTAGGCTTACATATGGCGTGTCCCTTGTGGTCCGTTTTTTAATGGTAATTGGACGCGAGCAAGGGGACCCCATATGACTAACAACGTGGATGATCAAGTCAGTAGTGTATTTTGTACTTTGAAGTACGAGGTGATCATGTTTAATGACTTATGTTTGGCAAAAAAACTACGGGTTTACTCTTTGAGCTCTTTTTAAATATTCATAAATCCACTTAGTAGATATAAATACCCAGATTATATACCGCATATAGACCCATGGTCTCCGAACCCTGAGGCATCCCATCAATACAAGAATTAAGGTAATAAAACCATACGCCTAAAACTAGAAGTTTGAAATTTATGTTTATATCACAGGCTACATAGGCATACCCTAACGTTAAACGTACCCAAGCATCGTATGATTAGTTTATTCATATTTCTATAAATTTTAATTTTACGATCAAACTAAACATAAGGCTTAAGTATGACCCGACCTTTCTTCCCATTTTTTTAAACATATATCCCACTAAAATCAAGCAATTGAAGTTCAATTAATTCTACAAACATACTGTCCTTTCATTCTTAATGGGCTGAGCCTACTGACACATTGTAACATTCGTTACTTTTCAAACCCGAAAACTCGACCCATTTTAAATTTCCTGTTGTGTTTCTATTTAAATTTAAATATTTTTATAATATTATTAATTAATCTCAATTTTCATTAATGTATTTTATGTGATCATTTCTATGCAATTATACATTTCACCACCTTTGTAGTATTACATACTCATTTATATCATTCATAATCAAAATCAAATATTTAAGTACATGGCCCATGAAATTTACTATAATTATTATTTAACTACAACTACTACTTTTATTATTATTATTATTATTATTATTATTATTATTATCATCATCATCTTTTCATATGTTACTTAATTAATAATAACTAATGAATGTTTTAATTCAATAAAATTTATTAAAACAGTTAAACCTTTTGAATACCCTATTAAACAATTTTTAATTTGTGTTTTAATTATATTAAATATGATTAATTTTCATAATTTATGTGACAATCCGTAAATCAAGACGTTTTCCGTACAATTACTAAACATGATTTCTTAACGTTAATTCCCTCTCGATTTTAAAATGTGGTTAAGTTTAATCATATGGGGTCTAGGATTAACCCTCAAAAACATGCTTCATTATATCTAAGTAACTTATAGCAATTACCCGAACTATTGGATTGTGTATGATGGATACGAACATTGGTGATAAGTTATTTTGACGACTCAAACATATATTTAAAAAAACCAACATATTTGAACGATATGTTATACGATTATATTTTATTAATACTTTTGTAAAATATCGACAAATACACATGATTTACAGACGTTTATCATTATTTAAAAATCCTATAGTACGTTATAGTACGAGTATGTGAGCGTACGAACATTCCAACACATAATTAACACCTAATCTACATGGAATATATATATATATATATATAAAAAATCTCTTGAAATTACCTTAAACTAAATAATTAACACTAAGTGTTAAAATATCTTTACAATAACTTACATCTATTCAAATAAGATCTTTATACCATGATATTCACCATTCCAACAAAAGTCAATCTCAGATTACCTTCCATAGTTGACGAAAGCAAACTCAATCAACAGTTCACTTTACTTGGTTTGCACTCAAAATTCCTATCACACTTGAGTAGTTAATAAAAAAAATTTAAATAAAAATAATAAATAAAAAATAAAAGAAAAGAGGGACGATAGTAATAATAATATCACAAAACCCAACCGAACCATTCTCCATTTCAATCCATTTGTGTGTTGAGTGAAGTAACAAAAGAAAATACAATCAATATCATGTCACGACCATCATGCGTCATTTCTTTTAACCAATCTCACCAACCCGATCTCAAACTAAAACTTTATCATATCATGTTCACTCTTTATTTCTTTTATAAATTTCCAATACTCTATCAAATTTTCTCATGTACAACCACTTTCCACCACCCTATCACCCTCTATAGAACCACCGTACCACCACCTCTCGCCACCGCAGTGCATTACCTGGAGCCACCTCATCATCTGTCACCTTTCTCTTTCTAACACCTCACGCTCACTCTCCCTGTTAATAGCCACCTTCAACAGCCAGCATACTACCACCACCGACACATCACTCACCATCGGAGCATCACCTAGTCATTGCTTCAAAGCCGACCCGAGACACCACTACAGTCCGCTATTAGACCAGAACCCGTCCCGAAACGCCCTTCGGTCTCTTACCGTAAACCGACCGCGCTGGACCGGCCACCGGTTTTCAATCCAAGGACGCCTTAAGTTGAGAGCATTGTGGAGTCGGAACTAGCTCGAGTTTTCTTGTTTCATCGATTATCTCATCCTAAACGAACCTTAATCTTAGAGAATTGTAGCTGATCGATCTCTTCTATAACTATCTTCACGTGTTATAAAGTTGTGATAATGCTAGCTTAACACCTAACAATCTAGATGTACATTAATATGTTTAAACAAAATTTAAGACATTATCAACCTCAACATAATGTGCATGAAAAGTGTTAAAAGATTAGAAAGAGTTACTAAATATTGATTTAAAAATTAGGTCTTAATATGTTTACACATCAAGAAATATCAAGTTGTGCTAATCATGTCTCAATAAGGCTTAAAATGGATGAAGAATATTAATAAAGTGTGGTTAAAAGACATAATGCGTCTAGACATGAGATTTGCTGAATATATAACTTTTTTTTTATGACTAAACATGTTGTTTAAAAGATTTTAACGAGAATGTATGTTAAACAAGTACACACGATTTCAATACAAAAATATACGCACTTTTAAAGGCAAGACGTGTTTTATAATTTTGAGTGAACAAAAATATATCTTTGTGTTGAGATTGCATTTATATAGTTATGAAGCTTAAATGTGGTTTTTAAACAAAACTAAGTTTTATGTTATAAAACAACTAATAGATATTATTTTTATAACAACACTTGGTGTCAAAACGGTGCTCACTTCAATATATATTTTGGAGAAATATGTGTGTGTGTGTTCGCGTCCAATGTAAAAGTAATATTTTTACGACTTAACCGAATTGGTATATGAAGTCGGTTCTTAATTTATGAAGAAAAGTGTATGAATATATTGTGTATTACAACCGCAACTTAAAGAAATTTTATTTTGAAATCAATATATAGTTTCAATATATATTTTTTTTGCTTGGCCCAAACATATTGGATATATCTAAATGAAACCGACACTATTAAGAATATAATATTCTTAATATTTATATAAGTATATATTATATATGGATATTTATTTTCAAAAAGGATATAATAACTTATCACCAACGGTCGTCCAATACTAACGTGTGAAACATTATTTATAGAATAAACGAAACGATCGGTTGGTGAAAGCAACCGACACCTTAAACGGAATGATCGGTTGGTGAAAGCAACCGACACAATAAATAAAACGTCTGGTTGGTGAATACAACCGGCACGAAAAACTAAACTACTAGTTGGCTGAAAGCGACTAGCATAAACCGACTTGCGAGTCGATAACGAACTAACTGACCTTACGCGTTTAGGATGTGTGAAGGCGGCGAACGATGATTAATCAAAAATTGCTAGAAAAATGACCACTGAACTCACGAGTTGAGTCTCACTACCCCCTGTTTACGGTTTTTACTGTTTTATTTATTCGAGGGTGGAAAACATACACAACTGCTTTTATATACGATAATTAGAAACAAAACACACAATCTTTATGCGAAAATGAGTTGAACAATGTAGTGCTATAAGTCCCTTGCTTGCATACTATAACCATTAGCTAACGGAGTTAACCACAAGAATATACGAACAATACTATTTACGTTGACATTTCCCCCTACTGTTAGGTTAGTCGCGCTAACCTCCGATATTGCATCGAAACAGGGTGCGTATATTCCATCTGTGAGATTTGAACAGGGCAAACGGATATAATTCATGGTTTGGTTATAGGCTCAGGGTTCGTCATATTAATTCGTAGAGTTAGCTAGTCTACGGAGGATCATCGTATTTGTTACAACAGATTATCGTATACTTATACTTGTTTACGAACTGATTCAACGATTTATGAATGACGTATTTTCATACGAGTCTCAAAACCTGTGAATTCACCAACCATTGTGTTGACTTTTTAAACGTATGTTTTTCAGGGAATTAACAACGCACGTAAGGAATCATGAACACGGGACCTCATTGTATAATTAGGATACCATTTTGATGTTTAACTTCTTTTGTTTAAAAACAAGTTATGGTTTGTAAACACTTTTAAAACTATTGGTATCCTAATACATCTATGTTGGCGATAATCAAATGCTTACGGTATACATGACGTCACGCGCCCGTGTTTCCGCCTTGGCGGGTGTGACAGATTGGTATCAGAGCCATTGGTTATAGCGAACTAGAAGGTCTAGTCTATAACTGGTGACTAATAAATGTTTGCTTTGCATGCATACACATTTGCCTAATCTATACTACATTGTACGAGAATTGTTGTCACGTGGATTTTGTCGTCATCATCCACTTACACTGTGTTTCATGACATCATAACCATTAGTATCCTAATCGCCGCCAATTTGAGGGGTGACACGTTAGTCTCCCAAATCAAACCAACCACCCATGCCGACAACCAGTGGGACCCACACCCGAGTGATGACTTGAGACGGTATTCTTAACCTCCGAGGAGTCAGGATGACTCGAAAACCTCAATGTACATTTAAGGAATGAGAACCGGTAACTCCAATAATAGGAGTACCGATATACTGCCATCGTAAAGTACGTCTCATAAGACTCCGATTCATAGCTGGCAAATCGGGTACACGGCCGTTTGGTGCGTCTAGAATACGTGTGGGTGTATAATACACGAGAAAGCTACGTGTCAATTTTTATTTGATATCTTACGCGATGCCGTAGAGGCTAACAATCGTGAAGCGGAGTAAACTTAAGTGAATTAAAGACTACTCATTATTCAAGCTGAATCATTCATGTAACATTCAATCTTGAGGACACATCTAAATGGACTCTTCCTAATCATTTTATCTTGTACAACTTCAATATATGATTTTTGAAAAATATTTTATTGTCCGCAACAAATTTTTAGCATGCGATGCAACCAAATGGTCACTTCGACTCCTTTAAACGTTAGCTCCAATATGGAAGAAACTAGGGTGATCATGCAAAACATGTTATCATTACGGGTGCACACGTAGTCATAATGTTCAATGCATGAGAATCCTAGTGAACGCTATGGCTCGAGCATATGTTTAGATTAGTCTAAATTCACAAGTTTGCTAATCGGGAATTGGTCTCCAAGTAAAAGGAATGTTCATTAGAATAATGGTGACGACACCCTACAATAGCTTGATCTATCGTCGTTTACTTGAAACGTTATTTCACTCCGTTATCATGGACACCCAAAATTCGGCACCATTAGCAACATAACTTTCCACGTACTCTGTTAATATTATTCCTCAATTTCCGGGTCTCTATACATGAGCCAATGTCGAAAATCATTTGTAGCGTATTATTATATTGTGAAGTAACAGTAAATAATTTCCCTCTCATAAACTGTGCCTCCATTATTTGCTATGTGTGTTTACTATTACGGCACATGTTAATCGGTGACTTCACTACCTCACTCCATTCAATATTTCTGAAAGATTTCTGGTAATATTACTCTAAAATTGAGAAACCCAACTTCTTTGTGGCCAGCGTGTTGTATGACACAGTACGACATAAATTTTATCGCTATGCTTGTAAGTGGAATCTTACCATTTGAAGTAAAATTTTCCGCTCACGCTTATTAGTAACTTTGCTACAAACGGACCCTCTAGGCACGTGAAATCGTTAAGAACAAGCATAAATATATATTTATCTAAATCATATGACTTGTTGATCATCATAAACTTATAAACTTTCTTTTAAATAAGATGATTTATAAAAATTTCTTTTATTTAAAAAATATTTCACAATAGATATAACATACTTCATATCTTTAAATTAATAATTGAGTAAATTAATTATTGTTTATTTTCTTTCAACATTAACTAATATTTATAATTTCTTTAAAAGAATTCATGCAAAACATTTAAGTTAATTAATTAGTAAATTAATTAATTATGTTACTTGAAAAAAACGTTTAATCATAAATTATTATTAATATTGTTATTTAATCTTATATTAATAAGTTATAATTATGTATCTACAACTCATTTTTAAACTAATAAACATCAAATGACTTTTATAAACTTTATTCATTGTTGTTAAACTAATTAAAAATTCTCAAGGGCCATAAGTTAATGAAATAGATATTTAAATAACGCATAATTCCTAAAACTAATATTAATTAACTTTTATAATCCCGATAGTTAGTCTTTAAATTTTGTATTTCCTTTTTAATTATAGTTTGTGAGGTTCGATCATTTATTTTCTTAAACGTGCTTTCGGTTATTATATCAAGTTATCATCCAATTGCAAAGGTGAGTTTCTCACACCCCCTTTTTATTCTTTTACTACTTTTGGGGGTAGCATATATATCCTATCAACATTACAATTTCGTTATTCATTATTTACAAACTACAATTCGTTACATGGACTTGTGTGTTTATTTGCTTACTTGCTCAAAGATTACGTGCTCATGGTTTCATCATTAAGTATGATCTTACGCCCCCTTATGCACTCAGGACCTCGATGTTATGAGTGGAATAGGGATCCCCGATCCGAGTACGTTGGTTATTACCAACGGAAAAGACACTTACTTGCGCTATTATCCGAGTGCGTTGGTGCACAATCTCAATTGTAAAGGACCTTACTTGCTCATTTACGCTTGTTCATGGAATTGTAGATTTTTTTGTTTTTATATCAAAACTTGTATGAACTCACCAACTATTTATTTAGTTGACATTATTTTATATATATGCTACGGGTACCTTATTTAGAGAACGCTGAAATGACGAAGACATTAGTACACAGGATATTCAACTTAAATGGACGAATTGCTTAAATGTTTATTTATTTGTATTTCTCTTACTTCCAAAATTGTGTACTTGTTGTTTAAATAAATTAATATTATTATTATGATTAGTAATATTATTATTACTAGTATTATCGTCACCTCTAATAATAATGCAATTATTATTTCAAACCGTATTTAAAGTTAACTTTTTGTTTCAAACAAATCTTAATCCCTTTTGAGGCTATATTTCATTCAACAAGTCAGGTTATCTGACAATATTTTTCCTAGGCCGATGGCCAAAAGAAAACATTTATTTTTACGTTAAGGATTTCATAAAATTCTCAAGTTTTAGCGCTAGTTAAAAACGTTTTGTCTAACTAAAATAGAATAGTCTTATTTTACCATGAGATATAAAAACACCACGATATACAACCGATGTGATATATCCCTTCCCTTCTTTCCCCTTCGTTAACGCCAATGAGTTTCGGCTATGAAATAATGGCACCACCTTCCACGGCAACCTTCATGCCACAAAGAAACCTATATTCGAGAAGACAAGAGTCGCAAGCTACATTTACTTTTCTTTATTTTTCTCTTTCACGTATGTTTCGAACTTACTTCCACTACTTTAGAATATTGTTTATGTAGTTTATTTTGATTGTCTATTGATTTTGGATCCATATTCGTTTGTATTTTTACGAAACGTAAATTCGTACATCATACTTATCCGCTTTGCTAAATTTGGTTACGTTTTTATTTCGAATCTCGAGGTCTATGACCCATTTTTTTCTTAAAAATACCCGTTAAGTGAAAATTGAGACTATGAACATTTATGTGTACATAGCTATCTAATAGAAACCGTGTTTTCATAATATTTTTACATTTGAATATTTGTGACCGACTCTCTCTTAATAAATTCGCTTACTTTGAACCGGAATTGTGTCCCATGTACATGCTGAGTTTATGTTATGTTATTTATTACACAAATTGTTTTGGATTATTCGTTTACTTCTCTTCCACGTAATGTTTTATTTGAACCAGCTGTTTGTTTGTGATTTCATCAATCTGAGACAAATGCGCTATTTTGCTTTCAAAAAAAAATCAATTGTTTACTTTGATAAACTCAAAGTTATTATTGGAAAATTTCTTTTTATGGACTTATGTGATTTTGATATTAAAATTTCTTTCACCCATTTCACTTTATTATAAATTTACATGTTCGTAAGATGTAATTGTTTATTCATCTCAATGTTGCCGCTAGTTACGTTGAATATTATTCAGAGATTTACATTCGTTAAACTTTTTGATATTTTGATATATAAAAGTTTCGTTTATCTAATCTATTCTCGAACCCAATGCGTTTTCAAATATACATGTTCATATTTCGTTGGTTAAATGCTACGTTTACCTACCACGTTATTCTAGATCCCAGTATTTCAATTACATGTTACGATGGTTATAATTCTAAATGCTTCGTTCTTTAATTTCATTACCTCGTTTATTTCGTTTTCAACATCGTTCACTTGGTTTAGACACAATGATTCTATTTACTTGACTTAGTGTTTTAACGTTGTCCTTGGCCTGAACGGTCTATTAATGTGTTTTGTAATGTTTTTACCTTTTTTAATTCATTATTTTTTTGAAGTTCTATATGAGAATATTTTTTTTATTTATCTAAGGTCTATGTCTTAAAACCATACAATAAAGCAAGTTATATGGACCATCAGACGATAGGGGTAATTACGAGTCGACACGTAATTATCAAAGTACTCGCATGGAAAATATAATATGTACGGTTGTGTGAAATAACTCAGAACTTGGAATGATTTTTGGAGAACGGGTCAAATACAATATGATAAGGGCATGATGAATACGTTATTGTCATATTTACTATTTGTGGCGTTCTTTCGGGTCATTCAAAGATCTACGTTATTTTATTTTAATTTTGCATGTATAAAATTGCTAAAGTTTCCAACAACTCCGTTTGTTAGTTGTTCTCTTTTATTTTTATTCTAATTTCGTGATGAAATTTCTAAAAGTTGTAAGTCCTGTAACATTCGTTACTTTTCAAACCCGAAAACTCGACCCATTTTAAATTTCCGGTTTTGTTTCTATTTAAATTTGTATATTTTTTATAATATATTAATTAATCTCAATTTTCATTAATGTATTTTATGTGATCATTTCTATGAAATTATACATTTCACCACCTTTGTAGTATTATATACTCATTTAAAACATTCATAATCAAGATCAAATATTTAAGTACGTGTCCCATGCAATTTACTATAATTATTATTTAACTACAACTACTACTTTTATTATATTATTATTATTATTATTATTATTATTATTAATTTTATTATTATCATCATCTTTTCATATGTTACTTAATTAATAATAACTAATGTATGTTTTAATTCAATAAAATTTATTAAAATAGTTAAACCTTTTGAATACCCTATTAAACAATTTTTAATTTGTGTTTTAATTATATTAAATATGACTAATTTTCATAATTTCCTTAAGACATAACAACTCTATATTTTCAATATAAAAGGAGGACAAATCCTCCATTATTTTCACACGTCAATCTATTCTTTTCTTAAGTTTAAGAGCACTAACAAGTAAATTGTTACCATTTCAAGCATTTTATAGCTTTTATTTTGATTTTATCTTGAATGTTTATACTTGTTCATAAGTTGTTCTTCATGATCATGTTACTTTTATCATAAAAATCTTATATTTTGGTTTTAAGAATCAATATGATCATGGATATCCAAGATAAACGCTATGATTTTTCTAAATCTTGGATCAAACCTAGTTATTATGCAAAAACAAGCATGAATATATATTTATCTAAATCCTATGATTTGTTGATCATCATAAACTTATAAACTTTCTTTTACTTAAGATGATTTATAAAAATTTCTTTTATTTAAAATATTTCACAATAGATATAACATACTTCATATCTTTAAATTAGTAATTGAGTAAAATAATTATTGTTTATTTTATTTCAACATAAACTAATATTTATAATTTCTTTAAAAGAATTCATGCAAAATATTTAAGTTAATTAATTAGTAAATTAATTAATTATGTTACTTGAAAAAAAAACGTTTAATCATAAATTATTATTAATATTGTTATTTAATCTTATATTAATAAGTTATAATTATGTATCTACAACTCATTTTTAAACTAATAAACATCAAATGACTTTTATAAACTTTATTCATTTTTGTTAAACTAATTAAAATTCTCAAGGGCCATAAGTTTTTGAAATAGATATTTAAATAACGCATAATTCCTATAACTAATATTAATTAACTTTCATAATCCCGATAGTTAGTCTTTAAATTTTGTATTTCCTTTTTAATTATAGTTTGTGAGGTTCGATCATTTATTTCCTTAAACCCGCTTTCGGTTATTATATCAAGTTATCATCCAAATATCCAATTGCAAAGGTGAGTTTCTCACACCCCTTTTTATTCTTTTACTACTTTTGGGGGTAGCGTATATATCCTATCGACATTACAATTTCATTATTCATTATTAACAAACTACAAATCGTTACATGGACTTGTGTGTTTATTTGCTTACTTGCTCAAAGATTACGTGCTCATGGTTTCCTTATTAAGTATGATCATACGCCCCCCTATGCACTCAGGACCTCGATGTTATGAGTGGAATAGGGACCCCCGATCCGAGTACGTTGGTTATTACCAAAGGAAAAGGCACATACTTGCATTATTATCCGAGTACGTTGGTGCACAATCCCAATTGGAAAGGACCTTACTTGCTCATTTACGCTTGTTCATGGAATTGTAGATTTTTATGTATTTATATTAAAACTTGTGTGAAACCAACTATTTATTTAGTTGACATTATTATATATATATATATGTTACAGGTATCTTATTTAGAGAACGCTGAAATGACGGAGATATTAGTACGTAGGATATTCAACTTAAATGGACAAATTGCTTAAATGTGCATTTATTTGTATTTATCTTACTTCCATAATTGTGTACTAGTTGTTTAAATAAATTAATGATAATATTGTCACTTAATAGTGTCACATGTGTTTTGAGCAATTTGTACGTCACACTCGGTCGTATTCAGCTTTAGTTGGGGTGTTACACACATCTATTACGAAGTCTACCCGTTCAGTCACATCCCATTATATGTGTTGATTAAAAATTATTTTTTTTCTTTTAAATTTCTTAAAAATATCAAGAGTGTTGTCAAAGTCATCGGTAATAATATCATATCCTGTTTAATGCAGAAAAACAATTTCAAGGGACATTTCAAAACTTTTGTAATATTTTAGGGATTTTTTAATTTTCTTTTTTTTTAATTTTTATTTTTTATATATTTTTATTTTTTTATATTTTTAAAATTTTTTTTTTTAATAAAATTAGAAATTTTTTTTAATTTTATTTATCAAAAGAAAACGTCAATTCCCATCCCACACTTAAAATCTACATTGTCCCCTAATGTAGGAATAGAAAAAGAGAGAAAATAAAGCAGAATAAAAAAAATAAAAATTTAAGCAAATAAAACAATAAAGTGGAACAGACTCCCCTGTTAATAACGCAGTTATCTTCACAAGTCTCGTTCCAAGGCGACCATATAGCATTTCATTCGCGGTCGAAGCTTCTGGGTGTACTCTGCAATTTGATAGGTTTAGAAAAATCTTCGTCCGAATGGTGATTGAGTACGAACAAGAAAATCCAATACTGCAAAATAAAACTCAAAACAACCTAAAGCAGACATCAAACAGACTCTTAGGATTAAAACAGCCTCAACGAAAAATAAAATAAAGTAGAATAAAAATAAAAGAAAATAATGCAACTAAGTTTTATACAAACTCTACAAATCGGGGAAAGTTCCGAGTGTGCCCTCCACATCAACTTTCCAGGTGGGTCAAGGTAGATTGCCTCATCCTCGCGATCACCAAGTGGACCTCCAACATAATGCTTCAGTCTATGCCCATTCACTTTCCAAGAATGTCCATAATCAGCCTCTATCTCAACCGCTCCATACGGAAATGCCTCTTTCACAACGAACGGACCAGCCCATCGGGATTTCAATTTACCCGGAAACAACTTCAACCAGGATTATATAGAAGAACCTTATCCCTAAACTTAAATCTTTGGGCCCCTTAATATGTTTACCATGACGTTCCTTTGTCCGCTCTTTATATCCCAACATCATTCATATGCCTTGTTTCGTAGCTCCTCAACCTCATGAATTTGAAGAAAACGACTCTTTCCCGCCGCAGATAAATCAAAATTTACGACTCTTAAGGCCCAATACGCACGATGTTCTATCTCTACTGGAAGATGGCACACCTTTCCATAAACTAGCCGAAAGGGAGTGGTCCTGATAGGTGTTTTGAATGTAGTACGGAAGGCCCAGAGTGCATCATCCAACTTTTTAGCCCAGTCCCCGCAACTGTTCCCTACCGTTTTCGCTAAGATCCTCTTAATACCTCGATTGGTGTTTTCCACTTGACCGCTAGTCTGAGGATGGTAGGCCGTAGAAAGTCGATGGGTGACCCCATAACGTTTCAGAACCCTATCCGCCTGAGCATTACAAAAGTGGGTACCCCGATCACTGATTAGGGCCTTAGGAGTACTGAATCGAGCAAAGAGTTTCGGAGGAATCCCACTACAATTCGCACGTCATTTCTAGGTAAGGATTGAGCCTCCACCCATTTGGACACGTAGTTGATAGCAATGAGTATGTATCTGTTCACTTTAGACATAGGAAACAGACCCATAAAATCAATGCCCCATATATCGAAGATCTCAACCACCTGGATGGGGCTTTGGGGCATCTCATTTCGGGATGAGATGTTACCATCTCTTTGACACGCGTTACACGAACGAACAAACTCATGCGCATCATGAAAAATAGTCGGCCAATAGAATCCCACATCAAACATGCGTTTGGTGGTATAAGTCGCACCAAAATGGCCTCCAGTCGGGCCCTCATGACAATGTCGAAGAATACTACGAGCTTCATCAACAAAAACACATCTTCGAATCACCTGATCCGAGTCAATACGGAATAAGTACGGATCCTCCCAAATGTAGAACTTGATATCTGCAAAGAACTTCTTTTTTTGCTGATTTGTCAATCCCCTCATCACTTGCCTTTACATACAGTAGAGTCTCACCCAGGAAATCATCACCAATCCCCTGGTCCCGGGTCTTGTCCATGTCGGAATTTTCAAGCCGTGACAAGTGGTTGGCGGCGACATTTTCAGCTCCTCTTTTAACTTTAATTTCTATATCGAACTCCTGAAGCAGAAGGATCCAACGAAGGAGTCAAGGCTTCGCGTCTTTCTTAGCGAACAAATACCGCAGAGCCGCATGATCACATAAAATGATATCTTAGAAAGCACGAGATAGGAACGAAATTTATCGCACGCGAAAACAACTGCAAGAAGTTCCTTCTCTGTCGTGGTGTAATTCTCCTGAGCATCGTTAAGGGTCTTGCTAGCAAATAGATGGGATGAAAAGTTTTCTCTCGACGCTGCCCTAGCACAACACCAACAGCAAAATCGCTTGCATCACTCATGATCTCAAATGGAAGAGTCCAATCGGGAGCAACAAGAATAGGAGCACTCACTAACCTCGCCTTAATTAACTCAAAGGCCCTCAAACACTCCTCACTAAAATTGAACGACCTATCTTTCTCCAGAAGTTGGGTCATCGGACGAGAGATTTTCGAGAAATCTTTAATAAATTGGCGATAGAATCCCGCATGACCTAAGAAACTACGAATAGACTTCACGGAAGTGGGAGGTGGATGTTTGGAAATGGTGTCTACCTTAGCTCTATCTACCTCAATCCCCGTACTAGAAATCTTATGACCTAAAACAATACCCTCACGAACCATAAAATGACATTTCTCCCAATTAAGCATAAGGTTCGTCTCTTCACACCTAGCGAGCACTCGATCTAGGTTATGCAGACAATCATCGATCAAATTCCCAAAGACAGAAAAATCATCCATAAAGACTTCCATAGAATCCTCGATTAACTCAGGAAAAATGGCCACCATGCACCGCTGAAATGTGGTTGGTGTTGGTGCATAATGTCAGTAGTTCATAGTCTAGTGTCTGTAATCGAGTCTGTAATGTTTAATTATGTTTTGTATGTTTAAGCGAAGTTACTGACAAGTTCGCTTAACAGGCGAACTTGTTAGTCAAGCGAAGTTATGGACAACTTCGCCTGAACATGCCAGGCGAAGTTGTCGTGTATAAATAGTCCTGGGTTACGGCTTGGTTTGTAATCGTGGTTTAAGTTCGTGTCAGTTGATCAAGTTCATTGTAACGTGAGGACGAGAGTCTGTAACAGTGATATTACATCACGTGTTTGAGTTATAATATATAACGTGTGTTCGTTTCGTGTGTTCGTGTGATTCGTGTTCTATACTCGTAACGATCTACGCAGGGATTCCGCACCTGAGTAGACCGAGATATCTCGTGCGATCCGTCCAGGGAACCTACAATTTTTTTTTTTTTTCGAAACGAACACACGTTATATATTATAACTCAAACACGTGATGTAATATCACTGTTACAGACTCTCGTCCTCACGTTACAATGAACTTGAACAACTGACACGAACTTAAACCACGATTACAAACCAAGCCGTAACCTAGGACTATTTATACATGACAACTTCGCCTGGCATGTTCAGGCGAAGTTGTCCATAACTTCGCTTGACTAACAAGTTCGCCTGTTAAGCGAACTTGTCAGTAACTTCGCTTAAACATACAAAACATAATTAAACATTACAGACTCGATTACAGACACTAGACTATGAACTACTGACATTATGCACCAACAGACTCCCCCTTGGCAGTAGCTTCATATCTTGATCTTTAAGCACTTGTCTTGTAATCTTCAATCTTGTATCTTCACGCATGCACTCCTTCTCTAACACAAACTGACACAACTCTTTGATACTTCCTCGCTTCGTCCTTCCAAGCAGGAATATAAAAGATTTTCTTCTCATTAAGCACCTTCAGATCAGCTTGCGATAAGTTTACCAAATGCATCGGATCGTAAACTCTTAGGAGCTCTTGTTCATCCACGTCTTCCATCACCGCCTCTGCTCTCTCACAATCCACATACCACCACTTTAGGTCTTTAAGCACATCCTTGGGCATTAGCTTCATCGGTACTTCTTTAAGGCACCGGATCGGTTTATACTTCATGACCATCCAAGGTTTTCCATCAGCTCTCAAACCTCTATCCTTGTCTTCAACAAGTTTTCCCTTCTGCGGTTTCAACAGCTCAAACTTCTTCTCTTTTATACCTCTCTCTCCATACAATTTTCTCAATGACTCTTGCTATATTATCGTCACTTCGATTGATTAACCCCAATCTGGCTAAGTCTTTCACTTAACATTCCGGCAGTGTATTCAACGACCTTAACATTCTTTTAAAATACTGAGCGCCGTCACAAAGACTTGGTAAAACGTGTTATGAGCTTATGCATGGGAGAAAGCCCAACTTGAGTGGTCTTGAACCATTCGGGTCCCCTTGTTCGATTTTAAAGACAAATTCTAAATTTGGTGAAGTAGCCGATGAAGGAATCTTAGTCGGTTATGTTGTTGGGACTCCCAACAGACGTGTCTTTAATACATCGACCAGCAAGGTTGAGGTGGTGTGTAACACCGATATCACAAGTTACCAACCGCCAAAACCAAGCAACGGACCTGCTGAGTTTTTCGACTATGTTAAACTTTTTAAGTCTTTTAACATACCGTATTTGGATATTGCTGAAGAAGAAGAGAGAGTTGCTACGAAGATGATCCTTGATGAGGAAGAAAACCTATTGCAAAGACAGCTGATCGATAAATGTCAACCTTCCTCATCAAATGCTGTCGATACCCCTGCTGCCTCGACTGAAGAAGAATTTTTCAATCCATTTCACTCTCAGCATGAAACAACCATTGACGAGCTCTCTTATAACTTGGAAGACAATTTGCATGTCGGTTCTGTTCCGGCCACGAGAATTCATAAAGATCACCCTTTGGAGAATGTGATTGGTGATGTGTCCTCCGGTGTACAAACAAGACGTAGCTTGAATGAGCACACCTGTGTTTACACAAGCATCAAGGAGACAGGCATAATCAACGAATGCTTGTGCACCTGCTTTATCAGCCAGATTGAACCGAAGAATTATCAAATGGCTCTCAAGGACAGCTCGTGGGTCGAAGCTATGCAAGAAGAGTTGGCTCAATTCAAGAAAATGGAAGTTTGGACTTTGGTTGAAAAACCGAAGCATGTGCATGCGATAGGCACAAAATGGGTGTTTAAGTGCAAGAGAGATGAGAAAGGGATTATCATAAGAAACAAGGCGAGGCTAGTCGTTAAAGGTTTTAATCAACAAGAGGGGATTGATTATAATGAAGTTTTCGCTCTTGTCGCAAGGTTTGAAGCCATTAGATTGTTTTTGGCGTTCGCTGCATATAAGAAGATGAAGGTATTTCAGTTGGATGTGAAGAGTGCGTTTCTGAATGGGAAAGTTGATGAGGTAGTGTATGTTGAGCAACCTCCGGGTTTTCCTGACCCAGACTTTCCTGATCACGTGTACAAGTTAAGCAAGGCATTGTATGGACTACATCAGGCACCTCGTGCCTGGTATTCAACTTTATCAGATTACTTGCTTGAAAATGGGTTTGAAAGAGGGAAGATAGATAGCACGTTGTTCTTCAAGAGAGATGGAAACGACTTCCTGCTGGTGCAAGTCTACGTGGATGACATTATCTTTGCTGCATCAAAAGTCTCCATGTGTCAAGATTTTGAGGCCGTCATGAAAAAGAGGTTTGAAATGAGTGCTATGGGTGAACTAACTTTCTTTTTAGGATTGCAGGTTGATCAGAAGAAGGATGGGATGTTCATTCATCAGACCAAGTATGTCCATGATGTGCTCAAACGCTTCAAGATGGAGGACAGCACTCCATTCGACACTCCAATCTGCGTCAATCAAAAATTGGGTGCTGAGTCAGACGGTGATGCAGATGTGGACCCAACTCAATATCGGGCTATTATAGGTTCTTTAATGTACTTAACTGCTTCTAGGCCTGATATAATGTTTGCTGTTTGTCTTTGTGCACGCTTTCAGGCAAACCCAAAAGAATCTCATCTGAAGGGTGTGAAGAGGATACTGAGGTATCTCAAGGGCAAACCGAAGCTGGGGTTGTGGTACCCGAGAGGAGGAGACTTGGAGCTAGTCGCTTACGCAGATTCTGATTATGGAGGCTGCAATCAGAGTCGGAAGTCAACAACTGGAGGATGTCAGTTTCTTGGTGGCAGATTGGTGTCGTGGCAATGCAAGAAACAGACTTCGGTCGCAATTTCAACCTGTGAAGCAGAATACATGGCAGCATCCAACTGCTGCTCCCAGGTTCTTTGGTTTCAACAACAGTTGCGCGACTATGGTCTGAATTTATTACTTACTCCTATTTGCATTGATAACACAGCTGCTATATCAGTAACTAACAATCCCGTGAAGCACAGTAAAACTAAACATATTGACATACGTCATCATTTTATACGGGATTGTGCTGAGAAGAAACTGATTGTGCTTGAAAAGGTGGATACGCTTGATAATTTCGCTGATCTTTATACTAAAGCGTTTGACAAAACAAGATTTCAAAACCTTATCGAGCTGAATGGGATGATCAATCCCGAGTAACCATGCTTTTCATGTTATATTTAAAAAAAAAAAAAAAAAAACGTCACTATCGCTTAAAAATATGTTGGTTGCCTCAGTTTGAAGGACTTGTCTTCGGATATGTTTTGGTCCTCATTTTCTACTTGTAGAATTTGAGGATAGCCATTAACCAAAGGACTGAAAGTGACCGGGGCGGTTTATGATGAGTTTTCATTCTTTCGCTTAAAATTAGTCCGATCATACTTAGTTAGAAGGACACATACTTGTATGTGGTCGGTCCAGCTGATCCATTGGATTTTCGGGATAGCCGTTTACCTGAAGACTTTGTTTTGGTCGGGGCGATTAATGTTAAAAATTTTTTTAAGGGAAATGAAATTATTTTTCAAGTCTGCTACTTCGTAAGAAGTTCGTTTACTATGTTTAACAGAAAATTGATCCAACCTTGGAAAATGATAAATATACTGATTCGGTGTACTTAACTAGTGAAGTTATTAGGCTTAAAAGGCTTTAGGACAGTTATTGTATGTCATGGTAGCTTTTTATGGTGCGTAAAAGTAGATGTGATACAAACTAAATCTACTTGATTTTACGTGGAAACTCCTTACGAGTTTTGCATGTCTTCATATATATCTTTCCGAATGATAGGCAGAAAAGCGATTAACCAGTCATACACGAGCCCGTAAGTATTCTGATTCCCGTGAAGATAGCGTTTCAAGAAACTGCAGTGATCCAGATTCGGGACTTGCAGTTATTTACTACTCTGAAGTCTAAGTAAATGTTTATCATAAAAAAAATAAAAAAAAATAAAAATAAAAAAATAAAAATAAAAAATTATGAGTTCTGAAAACATTCTAGAGCTGAAAATGTCAAGACTTCTCAATCATGGAGTAAGAAAGAGAACGGGAAGCAGATGAAGAGTACTTACAAACTTAATCAGACACTATGGGTCGAGGTCAATTCGGGGTGACTTGGGGAAAGCCAAATATGCTTTGAGAATAGATAGGAGGCATCATAATCTCTTAGTTGTTGCCCACTTAAATTTTGAGGAATAATTGAACCTAACTCGTATCACAGAAATGATGAAAACCATCTTAAGTTATTTACCTGCTTACAACCTGTTTCTTTATGTCATAATACAGCTAAATACGGATCTATGTGACAGTCACGTAATTAGTATGATTTCTGTTCGGATCTTTTCTAAAACATAGTAGTCCCTATCGAGACTGAAATTTGATCCCTTATACTTTAATTTTTAAAAGTTTCTTGTACTTAGGTAGTTTTATAATTTTGTATCTGGTTACTTGGACTTGATCGTGTCATTTAATTCTTAAAGGGAAGTTTTAGAACTTAATTGCAAAATTTTCGAATTATAAGGTTTGATTTTGTAAATATCGGCGAAGTTGTTAAACAGGCGAACTTGTGAATAACTTCGCCTAGGCAAAGTTAACCGTAACTTCGCTTGTATAATCTCTGACCCTATATAAGGATTTTCAAAGGTCAAACGATTCATTATTCACAGATCTAAGCGAACTTATTTCGGCGAACTTAACCAGTTTTCAGCGAACTTGTTGTTTTTCCAATTCCTTGTTCTTTTTTCCAGATTTCGTTTCGATTTCAAGGTTCGTGGTGTCGGTACATCGTGTTGTCAATGCTTATCAAAGGTCGTTTCGACCTGTTTCGATACCTCGGACCGACGGATTTTTGAACCGGATTTTAAAGCTTGTTTTTACGTGTTCATGAACAACCTAATCGTCTAAATATCCTTAATATCTTGTGTTTGGGAGTTCTTAATCGTCAAAATTGACCGAAACACCAGATTTTCGATGTTGAATCGACCTTACTGTCGCCGTTTCAGATTCAGGCGAACTTAGGGTTTCGGCGAAGTTATCCGTAACTTCGCCTGAGGCTCAACTTCGCCTGAGGCGATGTTGTGTTGAGGCGAAGTTAACATTAACTTTGCCTGGTCCTTTTTTAACTTATCATTTATCAGACGAACCTAAAGATGAAGCGAAGTTGTTCCCAACTTCGCCCCAACTTTAACTTCGCCTATACATATTTTATCACAACTTCGCTCATGGTAACAAGTGAACTTGTGTTATGCCTTAACGTTTATCTAACTTGGTTCGTTTGTTGCAGATATGGCTGCTGTTGCCGGTGCTGGAGGTGCTGGAGGAGATGACGGAGGAGATAATCAGAGGCATTTCTTCCCAGGTCACAACATGTTCATCACCTTAGATCCGGAAGCGAGTGGTGTGGAGGATTACCGCGAGATAATCACATTCCTCCTTCGCTCGAGGATATTCCACGCAATCACTACGACTCTACCGATTTCCTTACCCAATATTGAGGATTTTTGGCAGACAGTGGAATACGATTGCCGCGTTGAGCCCCCGGTTATGCGAGCAACCGTCAACAATCAAGAAGTTCAGTTCTCTTCTGAACAAATACGGGTGGCTTTACGTTTGGGAGAGGAGACTAGGGATGACCCTACAAAGTTTGTTGCTCCGTTCCGCGATGGAGCATTTCTACGAATGGGCTATTCTGGTCCATTGGGCGATACACAACGGAGGAAGGGTTTCCTACTTGATCAGTGGCGCTTCCTCATGCACGTAATGATTGTCTGCATGTCTGGGAGGAAGGCGGGCACTGATGGTATGGGTGCGACCATGCAGTCAGCAATGACTGCTCTGACTTATAACAAACGTTATAGCTTTAGTCAGATGGTCTTTTACGAGATCGATAGACAGAGAAGAGCGATGGCCCGTGAGAGGTTCATCATGTATCCAAGATTCATTCAGATGATCTTGAATCATGTTGCTCCCACGTTGCCTCAACGAAGTCCAATACGATACGTGGAGAGTGTGAGCAAACGTATCTTCGCTCAATGCCGAACATCCAGTGCGAGGAGCAAGCCTGAACTGCGTCCAAGGCATACTCCACTCTTTGGGTACTTAATAAACCCGGGGTATGTGCCAGCTCGTGGGGATGAGTTCAGAGACCCGGCACCACAACAGGCAGGAGCATCTCAAGCTATACCTGCTGCTCCTGTTGTGTCACCGGAGGAGGAAGTGGACCTTGATGCAGAATTCGGAGGTCAAGGATTCTTCGATATGGATCGGGTGGATCCAGAGGAGAACGTTCAGATCCCAGTTGAACGTGTCTCGACTGTGCGTATTACTAGAGCAGCTACGACGGTGGCTGACTCAGATCTTGATGATGTTATGGATGAGGCGAGAAGGATGTTGGTGACTCAAGAGAGAACATTTGGGAAGAGAAAGAGGACAGTTGATGATAGCGAGTCAGAAGAAGAAGAGGATATTCACAAGTTGATTAGACGTTCAAGACGGGAAAGGACAGGTGCAGGTATGGGAGCTGGAGAGACTTCAAGAGTTGTAGGTTTCGCTCCGCCCGCACTGTCAGGTATGTCGATTGTTCCTACATCACTACAGGTCACAGGTTTAAGCGCCGCGGATGTTCCCGTGGTGGCTACATCATCAGCTTTTGGCATCCCAATCACTACTATCCAGCTGACGACTCCGGAGATTGTGTCTTTACCACCTCCAACGCTTACTCCTTCAGAGGTGGTAACACAATTTGTAGAGTCCACAGTCGTTGCAACTGCAGGGTTGTCGGTCACGATACCACCTGCGGTTACGTCCACAGCTGCTTCTGATGTCCCGGTTTCATTCGAAATCCCTGCTGAGTATACTCAAGACACATCTCACATGAGGTTTGATTTCGATGCAACCCTCTCAGACTCGGAGAGAATAGCTGCACTTGAGCGGGTCGTGGCAGAACAATCAAGGGTGAATCTTGTCCAGACCCAGGCTATTCAACGCCTAGTAGCAGAAAATCAACTACAGTCGTCCCTCCTGGTTGAACGTGGGAGAATTATAGATGCTTAAAGGAGTTCTTGGCATCTCAGGGGGAGACAGGCTGTAAAGGCGACGAGTTAAGGACAAAGAAGAGAAATGATAGAGACGATGATCCCAATGCATCGAAAGGTGCAGGTGGTGAATTGCCAAGAACTACTCAAGCTCTTGGGACTTCCACAGCTCAGGGGGAGTCTGCAGGTGCGGCTGGCAGTTCTGGTGGTGATGAGGTGGTGATGGTTGATGATGAAGGAATGGGAGATGATGTGATTGATGCTTTGAAAGAATGAGATTATGATATGTTTAGTGATGATGTGTTGTTTGATGATGATGTGCTGCCAATTGAGGAGATTGAGAAGATTGGAGCTCAGATTGTGATTGAAGAAGATGTTGAAGAAGGTGAAATAGTAGAAGAGAATGTAGAGCATGACATTCCAGGTGTGGAGAAAGCAGATATGGGTAATGAGACAGTAATCGATGAGACTGAATGGGAAGAGCAGCCTAGGTGGAAGGAAGGCTATGCTCAGTAGTTCGTCAAAACGAAGAAACCAGCGGTTCCTACAATGTTTAAGAAGAGTTACAATATTAAAGGCTATGCTGAAGCGAAGAAAGGGATTATTTGCTGGATCTATGATGAGCAGTTGAAGCTCTTTGTGATCAAACGGTATGACGGCGCTCAGTATTTTAAAAGAATGTTAAGGTCGTTGAATACACTGCCGGAATGTGAAGTGAAAGACTTAGCCAGATTGGGGTTAATCAATCGAAGTGACGATAATATAGCTAGAGTCATTGAGAAAATTGTATGGAGAGAGAGTATAAAAGAAAAGAAGTTTGAGCTGTTGAAACAGCAGAAGGGAAAACTTGTTGAAGACAAGGATAGAGGTTTGAGAGCTGATGGAAAACCTTGGATGGTCATGAAGTATAAACCGATCCGGTGCCTTAAAGAAGTACCGATGAAGCTAATGCCCAAGGATGTGCTTAAAGACCTAAAGTGGTGGTATGTGGATTGTGAGACAGCAGAGGCGGTGATGGAAGACGAGGATGAACAAGAGCTCCTAAGAGTTTACGATCCGATGCATTTGGTAAACTTATCGCAAGCTGATCTGAAGGTGCTTAATGAGAAGAAAATCTTTTATATTCCTGCTTGGAAGGACGAAGCGAGGAAGTATCAAAGAGTTGTGTCAGTTTGTGTTAGAGAAGGAGTGCATGCGTGAAGATACAAGATTGAAGATTACAAGACAAGTGCTTAAAGATCAAGATATGAAGCTACTGCCAAGGGGGAGTCTGTTGGTGCATAATGTCAGTAGTTCATAGTCTAGTGTCTGTAATCGAGTCTGTAATGTTTAATTATGTTTTGTATGTTTAAGCGAAGTTACTGACAAGTTCGCTTAACAGGCGAACTTGTTAGTCAAGCGAAGTTATGGACAACTTGGCCTGAACATGCCAGGCGAAGTTGTCGTGTATAAATAGTCCTAGGTTACGGCTTGGTTTGTAATCGTGGTTTAAGTTCGTGTCAGTTGTTCAAGTTCATTGTAACGTGAGGACGAGAGTCTGTAACAGTGATATTACATCACGTGTTTGAGTTATAATATATAACGTGTGTTCGTTTCGTGTGTTCGTGTGATTCGTGTTCTATACTCGTAACGATCTACGCAGGGATTCCGCACCAGAGTAGACCGAGATATCTCGTGCGATCCGTCAAGGGAACCTACAGTTGGAGCGTTACATAATCCAAATGGCATGCGTCGGTACGTGAATGTGCCAAAAGGACATGTAGAGGTGGTCTTCTCTTGATCACCCGGGGCGATTGGGATTTGGAAATAACCAAAAAAGCCGCCAAGAAAACAGTAAAACTGCTGTCCTGAAAAACGCTCAAGCATCTGATCGATGAATGGAAGCGGGAAGTGGTCCTTTCGTGTGGCCTCGTTAAGTCTGCAGTAGTCGATGCAAACTCGCCACCCTGTTATAGTCCGGGTCGGTATGAGCTCATTCTTTTTATTCGTGACAACTGTCATACCGGCCTTTTTAGGGACCACCTGGATTGGACTAACCCATGCGGAGTCGGAGATCGGAAAAATCAAACCAGCATCGAGCAACTTAATCACCTCCTTCTTGACAACTTCCTGCATGTTCGGGTTAAGCCTCCTTTGCGGCTGCACCACAGGTTTAAACTCGTCCTCCATAAAGATTTTATGCGTGCAGAATGACGGGTTTATACCTTTGATATCCATAAGCTTCCATGCGATGGCATGCTTATGAGATTTCAGAACAACCATCAACTTCTCCTTTTCCTACGTCTCCAAACTCGAAGAGATGATGACGGGAAGTTGTGACCCCTCCCCTAAAAACACATACTCGAGGTGAGATGGTAAATCTTTTAGCTCTAAAGATGGGGGGTTCTCAACAGATGGTTTTTCGATCGAAAACTCTCGCTCTGCAACCACAAGGATATTAGAAAAGATTTGGGAACTCATGATCGGCTCGTGTCCTCCTGTCTCAGGTAACTGCTGCTCCTCCTTCTCATGCAACTCAAAATCAAATTCCGTCATATCGAATGATTGATTCTACACATCGATGATCTGAGTGTCAGACGTATCTCTCTTGCAGACCTTCATAAGATAGTAGCCTACATGCATCATGAAAGTGTTGATGAAGTAGAGAGTGTCATCATGCTGCTGAGGCCTGAGTATGACTCATGGATTTCTGCATGTCGAATGTGACCGTGTCATCATGAACTCGAAGAGTTAATTTGCCATCGGCAACATCGATAAGAGTGTGTGCGGTGGCTAAGAAAGGACGGCCGAGGATGAGCGGAACATTCGAGTCCTCATCCATATCGAGAATGACAAAGTCGACCGGAATGGTGAATTTGTCCACCTGCACCAACATGTTCTCCACATTGCCCCTTGGGAACTTAACAGATCGGTCTGCCAGATGGATACTCATTCGGGTGGGAAGCAGAAGTTTGGCAAACACAGAATAGGGCATGAGGTTAATGCTTGCACAGAGGTCGGCCAAAGCATTGCTAACATGAAGATTACCAATCAAGAAATGAATGGTAAAGCTTCCCGGATCTGTCATCTTCCTAGGAAGCTTGTTCTGTACGGCGGCAGAACACTCCTCACTAAGAGTAACAGTCGAAAGCTCCTCAAGTTTCTTCTTATTAATGAGCAAATCTTTTAGAAACTTGGCATGTTTTGGCATGTTCGTGAGAGCTTCAATAAATTTAATGTTCACATGGAGCTTCTTAAGCTTGTCGAGAAACCTAGCGTACTGCTCTGAATCATTCTTCTTCACTAGACGACCGGGATATGGCGGTTTTGGCTATAGACGCGCACCGGTTCCTGCTCAACCTGCTTCTCTTCTCAACTAACCCACTGCCTGACTTTAAGGTACCTGCTGGGCCTCGCCTCTGGTTCACCTTGTCAGGCGGTGTCTCTAACTCCAACTCCCCGTCAACTTCCTCCTCCTCTCTTGGTGTACCGCTTACGACACCTCGCCCACTTCGGGTGGTCACTGCCTTGGCCTGAGCATTTTGAAATGGATTAGAATAGATGGGACCGGGATTAGGGATGGTGTTACTTGGAAGACTTCACGAGGGTAGTTGATCAATCTTTGCGGAAAACTCACCAAATGTGGCATCGAGATTCTGAAATGCGACCTGTTGTCCCTTCATAAACGTCTCATGCTGCAAAAGAGTGGATTTGGTGTTGGCATAATTTTGTAAGAGCTGATTTAACATTTGAGATTGGTTAGCCAGCATCTCCTCGATCTTGGAAGTACTATTTGGTACAGGATCAGGTTCAGGGACGGGTTCTTGGAACAGATTCTGTCGTTGCTGATAACCGGAGTTACTTGCTTGCCAATTAGAGTTAGAATTATTGTTTCGCCACCTTGAATTGAAAGTATGGTTTTGATTAACAAGAAAATCTACCTCCTCCTGAGAATCAATGGGACAATTGGCTGTCTCGTGATTTCCACGACATATCTCGCACCTACGAGCTTGCAACTTAAGCTCTTTGATCTCCCTCTTTAGTGCCTCCACATCTGCCGACACACTCGTATTCTGATCAACATGATGCACTCCACGTGATGCTGAGATGGCTGTAGCCTTGGCAGCCGAGACGGACCTTCTACTCGGTGTATGCTGATGCTCTCCAACATTTCTTTAGCCTCCTCTATTGTGAGTTTATCGAGCATGTTTCCTCCGGCGGTGGTATCGAACCGCTGTTGGGTTTCGGGAGTAAGACCATTCTAGAATTTGTCAACCACAGCCCAATCGTTTAGGCCATGCTGAGGACAACGACTTATAAGAGTTTGGAAACGCTCCCACACGGAATAATAGGACTCATCGGAGTCCATATGAAAAGAATGGATTTGCTCGCGTAGACGCTCAGCCTTTGACGGAAGGAAATACTTCCTAAGGAACTTGGATTACAAGTCGGCCCATGTGGCGATTGAGGCATTTGGAAGAGAGTCAAACCATGTAGCAGCACAACCGAAAAGTGAGAATGGGAATAACTTAATATAAATGACGTCAGACGAGATATTATTAATATTAAAAGTTTCGCAGATCCGCACGAATCGGGACAGGTGTCCTGGAGCATCTTCGTCATCCAAGCCATGGAACTGATCAGAATTGGTGATAGAATTCATGACGTGAGATGGAATTTTCCAGTTTTGATTATTAGTCGCAGCAGGTCGGACAATTGTAGATAGGGCAACTACGAAGCCATCGTTGGCTCTAGCATGAACGGTTTGTCTCGGCGGTGTAACAACGTCGCCCATATCTATTCTAGGAGTAGAGACGTGTACCTGGATGTCGGGTGAATCGCTCTCGCTATCTGTAAGCTCTTTAAGACGCTTGTGAAACTCTATCTGGCTCTTTTGATGCAGGGAATAAAAGTAGTCCTTGAGAACGGGTATTATGCATAAACTAAAACAGAAAATTATTTAATTAATTTTTTTTATATTTTTTTTAAGAAATCAAACCTAAAGGAAAAATAACAACTACAAAGCAAATAAACAAATAAACATATCAGATAATCAACTCGGTTTAAACAAAGAATTTGCCAGTGTCCCTGGCAACAGCGCCAAAAACCTGATGTGTGAAAAACGTATATAATATTAAAAACCAAGTTTTACTGAATCCACCAAAAAAAACCACACACAATCGGCAAGTGTACCAGTCGCAATGTAGCTAGCAAGTAAGAACGGATATCGAATCTAGGACACTATGGGTAAACTCTAATTATTAAACCTAAAAGATTACTAACCTAGACTTTCTTTTGATTTTTATATTTTTTATATTAATTAAACGAATAATACTTAACTAATTAAAAATTAACTAAAAATAAAACTTTATAAAATATCGGGTTTACAATAAATAATGAGAAACGACTACCTAGGTAACGGAATCCTATTAGTTAAATTAATAATTAACGAACTTGACTTGGTTGAAAAACAATATCTTAAAAATATGACACTAAAGACCACTAAAGTACGCTAGATCGCCACCCGGCCTCACCAACGACATCCTATAACTCTAATGACATGTGAAGCTCAATTGTTAAAGGTTGGATCACCTCCCGGTCTCACCTTACCTAATAATAATATTATGGTACCGGAAAATCCAAATCACCTCCCGGTCTCTTCGAATACAATATATATTATATAAAGAGGGTATTTTTAATTAACTTGAACACAACTTGTATCACCATAATCTAAGGGACCTAGGATAACTCACTTCCATGCAATTATTACCAAAACCCGCAAAAGACAAATATGACAAAACACTAAATTGCATCCCCGTCTCTTTAGTGAAAGAACAATAAAATCTAATAATCTTATATAAATTATTCCCACGGTTATTTCGACCATAAACCGCAAACAAGTTGAAAACACAAAGTAGACAACCTAATCATGCGTCTAACAATCACCAAAAACTATTAAACACAAGTGGAATAATTATTAAAATAATAAACTCGATTCAATTACTCAACAATACCATGAACAAACCAAATAAAAACTTTACCATAATACTAAATCAACCAATGTCAAATAATTATTCGTTAAACCATTAATCTAAACTAGTATTCAACCAAAACCTAGGTAGTATAAAAGTTTAGTTACTCATAATCAACTATGAAACAAAAGTAAAATAAAATTCACAAAAATAATTCATAATAAAAATTTAATAAAACAAACCAACTGTGTATTGTTCTTGCGAATTGTTGACCACCACCAAAATATTAATAATTAATATTCTTCTTTGGCTCTTCTTCTCTTCTCTTCTCGTCTGTCCTTTTTTTTTTCAACCAAACAACATCCCCAACTACTATATTATTATATGTTATGTTCCCCACCTTGCGACAAAACCAAGATGCATAGTCGCCACCCCCTCTAGTGATAATAATAATGTTTTCTTTCTTTTTGACTCCACGTCCAAACCAAAACCCCAAAACCAATTATTATATATTCTCTTTTGTGCTGCTGTCAACTCCCACATAACCAAAACCTAAAAATCCAATATTATATGTATTTTTTTTCTTTTTCTGCGAACTCCCCCACCAAACCAAACAAAACCCCTTTTATATTATTTTCAATTATCCAATGTTGTAGGGTTTTTTTATTTTTAGATCCAACAAATCTTAAAGGCCACATGAGTTTATTTTCTGGTCACGGTTCCTTTATTTCTTTTGATCCTCTCGTAAGCCCAGCCCATATGTCTTGTAAAATTTGAAGTCTAACACTTCGACACCTACAATGCATTCACGCAATCATTTATTTAGTTTTAAACTCGTTGTCTCATGAAACCTTTAAACTTTAAATATGTGTCAGTTGAGAGTAATATTAAATAAAAACAAAGTCAAAAGCTATTTAAAATGTAGGAAATATCTATAATATTTATATATAAATTAGCCCATATCAAATACCTTGATTGAATAAGTCTAGGCTTGCTCGAAGTGCCAAGTTTGCTCGACTTTCATACTTAGCCATTTTTTGAGGAGGTTGAGAAGATTCCAATATTTCCTTTATTGAATCTTGATCCCAACAATGGAGATAACTATAAAGCAAGATGCATATATTACAAATAATTGGATGTTTAATGTTCAGATTAGGGTTGATTAATGGAGAAATCCAATGAAATAACGTGAAGAAACCATCAATCAAGGATGAAGAACAATGATTATTCAAAAATTGAAATAAACATCTTACCTTGATGATTTAATTCTCAAGCAGCCGCGCATATTGCACCTATTAGAGAGAGAGAGAGTGTGTGTGTGTGTGTGTGAGAGAGAGAGAGAGAGAGAGATGAAAATAAAAATATTTTTATTTTCTAATGTTAAGGTTTATATACTATGAAGAGGGTGCGTTGGCATTAATTAGAAAGGAAATATGTTGCATTGCATCTATGTGGCATCTTTGTGGACACCCTTGTTGAATGACATGTGAATCATTGTGTTGCCTTTTTTTGGTAAAAGGGCAGTGCCCTTGGTAAAATTAACGTAAATATAAGAAACATTGCAAAAGATAAGAGAGCATAGATCTAGGTGAGGACATGCCCTCAACTACAAAACTCTAAGTCCCGAAAAAGAAAACACCTACAACTACTCACGTAATGTCCATAGTTGTAGCATAACATAACCAAACAATGATATACAGTACATGTAAAATAACCAAATAGTACTAGAGCGAGTCTTTACTTCCGTATTTGCATGATGTCTTATGTCAGTAGAGGTCCAATGGCAATCTGGCCCAACTCTCTTGTTAAAATTGTTCCCGTCCAGCCTCCTGAATTCGATTCTTGGCCCATCATCTTGTGAATATTTCACCCCACTTAACCCGAGTATAGTATCCAAGTAAGATCCACGTCCAATAAGCAGCCCACTTCTTATGCTTATGGCTCCTTTATCCAGCCCAATCCACACGCTGATTTGGTCTTCTTTCCATTTTGCCCATCCCACATTAGCTTTCACATCCCATACTCTAATCTGATCAGCCATGGCCAACTCTCTTTTTTATC
This sequence comes from Bidens hawaiensis, assembly GCF_021521415.1. Taxonomy (NCBI): domain Eukaryota; kingdom Viridiplantae; phylum Streptophyta; class Magnoliopsida; order Asterales; family Asteraceae; genus Bidens; species Bidens hawaiensis. The sequence goes on along the minus strand of NW_027495115.1, from coordinate 134,656 downwards.
TACCTTATGATTAGCCCATATCCTCCAACTACAGCCCAACCTAGATCCATTCTCATTTTCTTTCCACAGCCCATCCAGCCCGTTTGTGAACCAAACCCCGCCCCTCGTAAGAAATAGATCTTTAATCCATTTGTCCCTGCCCTCATTACAGTTCCAGGCCCAATCCATGATCCACATCTCTTTTTTCTCATCTCTTCGACTAGCCCAGAACCTCCAAAAGTAGCCCAGTCCAAAACAATATCTTTCTTAAAACCATTATCCAGTCGGATCCTTAAGATAAAATGGGATACCTTATGTTTAACCCGGCCCAACTTTACCTTCCAAGCCCATATCGTAATCCAACTCACCCTAGTCCAGGTCCTATTGCCCTCTAATTTTTTGTGGGTAGCCCATATCACCCCTTTATTGCCCAGCTCAATTCCCCTGTGTTTCCACCAGCCTTTAGCCCATCAACAAACTCATTCACGGCTCCAAATTGAACAATCCCATTTCCCCTCTTGGTGCCATACTTTGATTCATCTTTTGGTACTTCCATACTTGTAGCTTTAAACCACAACCACATAGGAAATGTGGTACCTTCCATACTCACACTCAGTGTTGTAAAACTCGGCCTAGGAGGCCGAGTACTCGGCACCTAGGCGCTCCTCGCACTTCACTGCACCGCTTTTCTTCTTCAAGGTCAAAAAACTAAGAATCGGCACTAGGCGGTCCAACTCGGTCCTAGGCGGGCCAACTCAGACCTAGGCATCTCTACTTGGGCTAGGCGGTCCAACTCGGTCTTAACAAAATTTTGACTTTTATTAAAAAAACTAGATTTATCCAAGAGCTTACCACTGTTTTATTTCTTTTTCACACTAAGACGCAACATAATTTATGTTCTAAACTTGCAACCACCATTGTTATCATCCGATTCTAAGTTCTAAACTCGCAAACATCTTATTTAAGTACGATTTAGGTACATATTTCATCAACTAATACAGGTTCTTGAACTAATATGTATGTGTTATTGATTGTTTTTGTATTTTGTAAAATATTTAGTAAACTTTTCATATTTGACATATATATAATCTCTGAAAAATGAATTTATTTATAAAATACCATGTTCGAGTACTCCCCGAGTACACCCCGCCTAGACCAAGTACTCGCAACTCCCTAGTCGACCGCCCTGGGAGCGCCTAGCAACTTTTGCAACCTTGCTCACACTTAAGCGACCTCCCAAGATATAATCAATGTGGTCGTCTTGAGTTTGGTTTATCCGTATAATATACTCTCTTGGCAAGATTTCTTTGGCATTGTGGCTATAGATAAATACTTTAACTTTGAACTTTAAGTACCAACATAATAACCCAATCAATCTCTGAACAACCCAAGTCATATCACCTGTACCAAACATATATCTTCCTTTTCCAAAGCAATGAATCCCTAGCCCGTATTCAGCCCCTCCCACCTCAAGTGAGGTTGACATAACTGACTCAAAGATGAAAGGAAAAGGTTCTCTAACCTTGATAGAGTTCTCTGATGCGAGGTCGAAGACTCACTCAAAAAATAATCCGATTACAACTATTAGATAGCAGTATGCGGGTATCGAACACAGAGAGTTTGTGGAAAATGTATTACTAAGTAGCTTTATAATTAAGCTATATTAAACTAAGTGCAAAAGTAAATTCAAAGAGTTGGTTGTTTGGTTTTGATTAACAAAAATAACTAAAGCACTAAACGAGTTTTAAACAATATAAGAAACAATGCTCTCTCCCGATTTCAGGTTTTCAATATTGATAAAGTTAACGTTTACTTTTGGGATGAACTACATAAACATAGTTCGTGAAAATGCGTTGGAATGTGATAAAAGAGGACTAAGTACTTGGATTATAAAAACGCAAGGTTGTCACTCAATAATCAGTTTTATATAGATAATCCTAATTCTCTTTTAATAAATCTCGTTTACTTTTGAATTATGATGTTTTTGAGCTGGGTTGACCGTGGGCCACGGTTTATACCGTGGGCCACGGTGGAACACTTGCTCAATTTCTTGTTTTCCTCATATCTTTCTCGTTTCAACTCCGTTTTCTTCGCCGTTTTCGCCCACTTTCTCGTGATTTCATCCTCTATCTCCTCATACCTGAAAATAACCACACAACAGTAGTTATCTAGTTCCCATGAAATTAACACTTAATGCATAGATTTTTATATCATTTAAGCTCACTTACGGGTCATACTCCGATGCACCCGTCACATTCCCACACTTAACCGTTGCTTGCCCCCAAGAAACATCTCAACACAAAGTTTTTATTACTTTCAACTTGTAATCACCAATCTTACCACAATTCCGGTTCTGTTAAGGTCCAAGTCATACCCTATTCCCTAATTTTTGTCGGTTCCACTAGTTCACTTGACTTTCCATTTAAACCATAGATTTCTAACCAAACCTAACATGCTTTCGGTTTTTACCTGTACATAACACACATTTACACATTAACCTTTTCTTGGTGATCATCCATACATATCACATTTTATCAATTCTCCTCGCATACGCTTGTACAATCATCAAATCTCCACCTATGTAAATGCTTTTGACATGAATGCAAATCAAGAGGGCTTAAAACGGGTTATAATGGGGCCAAGTGTAAGGGTATGGAATGGAATATTGAAAGTAGCTCAAGCGACCTGACTTATTACAAACAAACTAAGTAAACAAAGAAATAAACAACTATATACATCACTAACATCATCATCATTTTTTTTTTAAATATACTAAGATAATACTTGAACATTGCATACTTCAACTTTGCAACTATAATACAATTTTTTTAAGCATGATAAACATAATGCTTAACATATCTAATTGATAAATACTAAAACAATTACATAAAAACCTATTAAGTCGGATTGTTTCACAATATAACACCGGGTTTTATCGAATAAAAGAATAGGCCCAATAAAGTTTTCTAAGGAACCAACCCCCCGCCCCTCTCATATCCACGCTCATATATGTAATGTATGAGGCCCAATCCCCCAAAACCCACACTCTCACTCATCCAGACGAGGATTAAACTAAGTGTCTCTATCACTTTTGCACTAATGCCATGCTAAGATCTCGAAATGCACTAATTGTACAAGAACTATCGAAGAATATTAGTCATTTCACCAATCCTTGCTTTCTCAATTTTCAAGTATAAATGAACGTGTTATGCAAGTTATTACACCGAAAGCATGCTAACCTTGATTAGAAAACTACATAATCTCCTTTTAAAAACAACTAGGCACATGTTGTTTAGGGAATTTTGACCATGAAAAGGGACCAAAACTTTACCCCTCCATCTTACCACTTTCCAGTTTCATTAAACACACATTTTGTTTTTTATAAATTTTTTAAGTTTTTCTGATTTTTTAATTTTTTCTTTGATTTTTTTTAAACGAAATTTTTCTAAAGAAACGAAAATTTCCTCATCCCAACACTTGGGATACATTGTCTCCAATGTATGGTTTTGAGAAAATAAAAACAAAGACACTACTAAGTAAAACTCCACTTCATTCCATGAAAAACCCGGGTCGTTCCCAACACAGTGTCGAAGAGAAATCCATAAGAATTTCCCCCACACTTGGTTTTTGCTAATATGGTAGGTTAAAATACCACTAATAACTAACAAACTTGAAATTAAATATCAAAATAAAAATATACAAAATGTACAATTACCACATTTTTGAAGCTTTTATGACATTCAAGGTGGGTAACTGGCCCACTCACGTGCAGCTTTCTCGTTATAAGCACGCTCCTTTTCAAGCAACTGTTTCCCGTCTTCCGGCAAACCAGGGCCAGGCCCGAACATCCTCATCCTCCACCCTGGATCATTCTGGTTAGGTGGATGTCTCACTTTCGTCTTCCTTGGTCGGCTACCTTTTTCTTCCACCTTCTTACTCTGTTGATGCTCAACTTCTTTCTTCTCAACTGACCTGTCAATCACAAAATACTCCACTTTCGTGTGATCCTTGCTCAAGGATACACACTTGTTAACAAAATCCGCCTTCAGGCTTTCCTTGTCAACAAAAGGGTCAGTAGTATTTTCAAATAGTAATAACCGTTTATCACGATTTCCCCATTTAATTCCCAGCGTCCCCTTAGCACATTCAATTACTGCAAGTGAAGTGGTAAGGAAGGGTCTACCCAATATGACTGTGGGTTGCGTTTTAGTTACATTTTTAGCATAATCAAGTACTAAAAAGTCAACTGGGTAACAGAAATCCTCCACATGTACCATCACATTATTTAGCATGCCTCGGGGAAGTGTATGGGTTTGATCCACTAAAACCACGGTGGTGTTTATTTTTGTAGCGAACCAAACTCATACTGATCATATAAACTACTTGGCATGATACTAACACAAGCTCCAAGATCTAGTAGTGCCCTATTAGTTTTAAATTCACCAATTTGGATTGATAAAAGGGGCACTCCTGGGTATTGAAGTTTACTCAGGATAATATTATAATCAACCCTCTCATCCCTTATTTTGGTTAATTTGTCATTTAAACATTTATCACAAGAACAATTTTCACAAAAAGATGTTTCATTCGGTTGTAATTCAGAGTTATTTTGAAAAATTGTTTCATAATTAACCACATTTTCAATCTCATCACTAATATCTTCCACCACCCCCTCAACAAACTGTGGTGTTGGGTCAACTTGAACATTAGAAATTTCAAAATTAGGTAAAAGACTTACTAAATTGATATGCACGTTGTTCCCCTTCTTTAAACTCGAGCTGTTTCTCTTCAAATTCGCCACATCGGTTGCAAGTTGACCCATTTGAATGGTCAACGATTGGATGGCTTTGTCACGGACTTCATCCTTTTGCATGCGCATTTCATCAAGTTGATTTCTCCTTTGCATCTCTTGTTGTCTTTAACATGTCCATAACTTCATTCCCATTTAACCCCCTTTGACCGCCACCCCCTTGACCTTGAAACCCTTGATTGTTATATTGTTGGCAAGGAACATAATTTCCTTGATTTTCTTGAAAATTCGGGTTAGATTGAGTGGCCGGGTTTCCATATCGAAAATTTGGGTGATTTCTTAACCCGGGGTGGTAGGTGTTGGAGTTCATGTTGTAATTCCTACCACCTCCCCCCTTGAAGTGCATTCACCTCTTCCATCGGTGCTTGACCTACCACACACACCTCCGAAGTATGACCCAACTCGTTACAATTTGTACAAACATCAATTACCTTATTAGTGGTTTGTACATTTCCTTCTTCCACGAATTGCACTTGAGGTCTACCAATCACCGGTCTTGCTCTTCGTCCGGTTTAAGCCTTTCTCTTTGAAGTGACCACCATTTGTTCCAAATATGCCCAATAATTTGTTCATAATTGGTACCAAATGTACCATTCGTGATCGACCTCAAATCTCGTTCATCCTCCATACTCAACCCCTCATGAAAAGAATTTAATAATTCCCAAAGCGCGATACCATGATGAGGACAATTTTTAATCATTATGTTAAACCTCTCGAATGCTTCATGTAACATTTCCCCCAATTGTTGTTGGAAGGTTCTCAAACTTCTTCTCGCATCGTTGGTCTTTTGGGCCGTATAGAATTCTTCCAAAAATCTTTGTTGCATTTCGGCCCAGGTATAAATAGACGCGGAAGGCAAAGTGTAAAACCATCTCTTTGCCTTGTCTTCCAATGAAAACTGAAATAGAACCAACTTAACCTCATCCGATGTAAAACCTTGACCCCCAATTGTGTTGCAAATGGAGTCATATGCCTCCAAGTGGAAGTAAGGTTCCTCCGTTGCTAACCCCTTATACTTTGGTAGACTTTGGAGTGCATTGGTTCTCACTTCAAATGTCATCCCTTCTTGATTGTGAGGAATAACCACTGGAGACGGATTATTGGTAATTATCGGTTGGAAATGGCCTTCAATCCCCCTCAACATTTCTCTTGCATGCCTTTTTGGTACCCCCATGGTACTTTTGGTTGACCCATTTGCCTATAAACGGGCCTTGGCTGCGCAAATTATTGTTGAAATTGTGGTTGGGGCATTTGTTGTTGAAATTGTTGATCTTGAGGTTGCCCTTGTGGTTGTTGAACAATCGGTGGCGGTTGAACTTGTTGATGAACAACCGGTGGTTGTTGTTGAGCTTGTTGTTGAACAGGTGGTAGTTGAACGTTTTGTTGGACAGCCAGTGGTGGTTGTTGTCGATTAAGCTCTTCAACGGTTCCGGTTGTTGCCGTTGACCATAACCAAAATTTCCCGGATTTACCCGTTTGCTTCCGTCACCTCCCATGTAGTAACCTTCCACTTCATACCCTTCAAATTCATTGTCAAACCCATACCCGTATCCGTCACCTTGTGATCTTGAATGTTGCATGAATGGTTGGGGTTGATATTGGTAGCTTGATTTTGATTGTTGAAAATTTGGTGGTTGGTTTTGTTGATATGATGATGCACCAAAGGTAGGAAAAAGGTTGGAAATAGATGGCAATATGGATGATATTGCATAGGTGTATTGAGCAGGGATGGTTTCGGTTGTGTGAGGTGGCAATTCACTTGATGCTGTAGGTATATTAGTGGTGATTGGTGGAGGTCGATTTGGTGGAGGTGTAGTCGGGATTGGTTGACCCGAAGTGGGAACTGGTGAATCCATCTTGCTGTTTGATGTAGTTGGAGAACCAAGCAGCTTTTTCTCCCTGAGTAAGACTTGGTTTCTTCGATGCGTTCTGTCAATCTCGGGATCGATTACTAGTGGTGATGACCTGTTAGATCTTCTAGTATGCATACACCTGTAGGTACCTGCACATTAGCACAACCAGCGTAAACCCGAAAATAACAAACAAAAACTACTATAGCTAACACACGTTGCGCACTACTCCCCGGCAGTGGCGCCAAAATTTGACGTGAGGTCGAAGACTCACTCAAAAAATAATCCGATTACAACTATTAGATAGAAGTAAGCGGGTATCGAACACAGAGAGTTTGTGGAAAATGTATTACTAAGTAGCTTTATAATTAAACTGTATTAAACTAAGTGCAAAAGTAAATTCCAAGAGTTGGTTGTTTGGTTTTGATTAACCAAAATAACTAAAGCACTAAACGAGTTTTAAACAATATAAGAAACAATGCTCTCTCCCGATTTCAGGTTTTCAATATTGATAAAGTTAACGTTTACTTTTGGGATGAACTACATAAACATAGTTCGTAAAATTGCGTTTGAATGTGATAAAAGAGGACTAAGTACTTGGATTATAAAAACGCAAAGTTGTCACTCAATAATCAGTTTTATATAGATAATCCTAATTCTCTTTTAATAAATCTCGATTGCCTATGGCACCAAGAACTGATAATCAAGAACACGGATTTACACTATACTAACAATTACTAATCAAACTCATAATCACCATAGCAATCTAATCATAGAATCAAAAGACTATCCCACAAATAACATAAATGAATAACAACTAATCAATTGAAACCCTTACAATTCGGGAGAGAAGACAAAGAGTACTAGCCACACATAGTTTGATAAATCATCACATCAATTAGGTTAATCGTACGAATCACAAACCCAAAAGAATGATTAAAATCACCAAAGTCTTGTTCTTGCACTTATAAATCCGTCCCTAGGTTGTTTAGAATGAAAAGATAGGTGAAAAGACACCAAAAAGCGGAATAAAAACAAAGGTAAATTGGCAGTTACGGTGCGGACCGTGGCCCGCGGTTCACACCGTGGTCCATGGTCCAGTTATGGTGACCAGGGAAGCCATGGTACGGTGGATTCTGATGTTTTTGAGCTGGGTTGACCATGGGCCACGGTGGAACACTTGCTCAATTTCTTGTTTTCCTTATATCTTTCTCGTTTCAACTCCGTTTTCGCCCACGTTCTCGTGATTTCATCCTCTATCTCATCATACCTGAAAATAACCACACAATAGTAGTTATCTAGTTCCCATGAAATTAACACTTAATGCATAGATTTTTATATCATTTAAGCTCACTTACGGGTCATACTCCGATGCACCCGTCATTCTCACATCATAGTCAGGTTCTATAAACATGTAAAAAAAATATTTTGGGTGGAGAGTAATGTCCTAGTCACTATGATGTGATCCATCCTCAACACCGTGGTTTGTTAGTTTCCCATAACCCTTATCCATCCTATCCACCAAATCCTTAACGCATAATTGATCACCCGGGTTGATATACCGGAACAGATGACCGCTAAAATAAAAAAAGGGTTCAAATTTCCTAAAAAAGGAGTAAAAAAATAAACAAAAAATATATGTTTTCTAAGGTTAGGGATATCTTGTGAGATGACTACCCATAGGCCTTTAACTCTCCTTATTTCCGCTTGTCCATGGCTTCCCGCCCCCTAGATCCAAGTGGATCTCTTCAACCCAAGTGGGCTGGAAGACTCAATTATATAACACCAAGAAAAAGCTACAAACAAATAGAAAAAGCTCATTAGTTTCCCAGTGTTGGCCAATACTAGAATAAAAACAATTTTTGATGATCTAAAATGGATATCCTAGACACAACACTTGGCTCCTTCCTTAACACCAATAGTTAGAGCCGACCTCCCGGCTTTTTATTTCCTAGGCCTCCTTGCATCCACGTTGAAGAAACCCATCCTCAATAGAGATTGTGGGTCTCGCTAGAATAACATTTTGTAAACAAAAAAGACTCAACTTTGAACTTGAAATTGTGACCTGCATCCAAAAATAACTTCCTACCCAACGTTGTCCTCAGCCTGGTTAGTAACATAATATTCGAATCAACACTATAGTAGGTTGTTCGGTACTTAGCCCTAAGGCTGACAACATGACCATTACTCTTTTGCAAACATAATTTAACCAACCCAATCCACCCTTCCCAAGTTTCCTCGATAAAGTACCCACATCTACTTATGCTAACAACAAAACGGATACAATATGTTCCCAGGTTACCTTTGTCACTTTTGGGTTCAATCAAGACATGCCTACCATCTTAGTATTGTAAGATGTTTGTGTAGAAATTTAAATGAATTTAATCCATCTTAAATCTATTACATGATTATTGATAAAACCTAAGACTATTATAGAAATGTAATAATAATAATAATAATAATAATAATAATAATAATATAACAACAAGATTTTAAATTTGATTGTATTACATATCTACCTATATAATAAAACAATAGGATTTTCAACAAAAATAATCCTATATTTCACCAAAACTCTTCATTTGTCCATGTGAAATTTTCTCATTTTTTCCTTTAATTCTTATTCATTTTATTCATTGAAAATATATCCATAAAAAACACGGGATTCGTTTTTTACCATTTCCAGATCATGTAACCCTACTACTATTTCTTGGTATTTCAAATCGTTTTGACCAGATCCAGATCAGATTGGCGCAGCGGAAGCGTGGTGGGCCCCTAACCCAAAGGTCCCAGGATCGAAACCTGGCTCTGATACCAACTTGCAACGCCCCGAACCCGGTACCCTACATTGGCGTTGGATTTACTCATAAACACAATTCTAAATATCATAGATAATTAAAACTTTTCGCGAAAAATAAAACTTCATTTATTCGATACAAAACATTCAAATCTCATCTTTAAACATAACATAACATAAAACATCGTATTAAAACGTCATAACAATTCTTCTTCGGATGCCAGTCTCTTCAGATCATGCCATGTGTCTCCCTTAAGCCAACTCCTTTAACATATTTACATGAGTGCATACTAAAAGTCAGCTATGCTGAGTGAGTTCTAATTAATCAGGAAACATACATTACATTCACATACATACTTACTTGTATCTGAAGATACGTATTTGTACTTTAACCTTTATATAAATATACATAAAAGGAACATTACATAATATCCATTAAAATAACATTTACTATTGTATATATAAGGATCACTACATATTAAAAGGAAACCTTTCCAGTTTCTCCTTAAGGATTACTTCTTGAAATCTCTTTGTATATTCTTCAAGATAGAACACTTCTTGCAATTCTTGAGCACATCCATTGCATAACTTGTCGGAGAACTCCTTAAGTCACCAATTAAACCTTCTTTCATTCTCAGCTCTATATCAACACGTAGGGTTCATGAGTTATAGCTTTCTAAGGTAGCTTGATCATGAAGTACATGATGACACATCTTCCTTTTCTTGATTAACCAAGTCTCACATTGTCCTATGAATCCATTGTTGTCTGTTGTTGCATATCAGGTTGCCTGATACATCATAACTAATTATCTTAACCGACTTCCTCTTTGGGCATGTCTTCACCTTCCTATGGACATTTACAATACCATTCTATCCCTTTTGTTCTAGAGGACTTTCCATTCATGATCACATGTTTATCAGTGAAAACACTAATCACTCGTGTTAAGATTCAATTCAAATAAACATATGTCTAAACCATCTCCACGCCTTCATTTAATGTCTTATGTCCTTAGTTTCTGGCATCTTCTTGCGGTGTGATTGTCAACTCCATATTCGTAACTATTGTAGTTGTTCTTATCCATATAGGAAAAGTATCATGTCCTCCCACAGTTATCACATACCATGAACTCATCTTCACTTAACTTCTACTTAAGGGTTTTACTTTCATCAATAGCTGCCTTCATTGTAATCGACTTCCTTCCTTTCGAAACCTGATGTTAACCGAGTATCTAGACTTAAGAGCATCATCTAGGATTCGGTCCCGAAGATCTCCATGACGTGGAATCCTCAGGCGACCAAATCTGATTTTTGCATCATAAGTATTCTCTTCCAAACCTCAGTGAAACCCAAAAATTCATTCATTTTTCATTTTTCTCTCATTCTTAATAACTTCTACTACGCCTCACGGATCTCGCTAATGAAATCCTAAGTGCTAACTACTTTATACAACTTAATTGTTGCGATAACTTCTTCACTTTCACGGCTGATTGCGTCAGCAACCATATTAGCCTCACCAGGATAATACTTGATTTCACACTCATAATCCTTTATCAGCTCCAACCATCTCCTCTGCCTCGTGTTCCATCCCTTCCGCTTGAAGAAATACTTCACACTTTTACGATATGTATTGATGGTATACTTTGAAAACTTAGAATACATCGTCTCTTTCTTCAGCGTTCCCAAAACTTCTCTCAAGTGTTTGGCATGGTTGAACTTATTCCTTGAGTAAATCAAAACTATCTCTAAAAAGGCAATAACGTATTTGTCCTAATATCCCACGACATACCCTATTCATCATATGCTGCTTGAGCATTCTTCAATCCAAATGATATCACGAGAAACTCGTAGTATTCATATCGCGTCAAACTTGATTTCTTAGGGATGTCTGCCTGTTTCACCTTCCATTGATGATCACCATATCGGAGATCTATTTGGGAGAACCAACTAGCACCTTGCAATTGATCAAACAAGTAATCAATCCGTGGAAATGGATATCTATTCTTCACCGTAAGCTTGTTCAACTCGTGTTAATCTATACACATTCTCATACTTCCGTCTTCTCCTTCACAAACATCACTGGTAAACCCTGCAGGGAAACACTCGGCATTAAAGCACCTTTGTCAAGGAGTTATTGCAGTTGTTACATTAACTCTTTCATCTCGGACAGCGCCAGGTGGTAAGGTGCTTTCGCGACCGGCCGTGCTCCTGCTATTAGTTATATCTGAAATTTTACTTCTCGTTCCGATGGTAACATTGGAAGGTCCTCTGGGAACACTTCTGGATAGGCACACACTACATGAACATTTTTCACTTCTCCGTTTCGGCCTCAGCTTTGACAACATACGCCAGGTAGGCACTGTACCCTCGCCTTAACAAACCTTCGGCTTTTATCATCGAAATGATGTTAAGCCCTGAACTTTCCTTAGTACCGTAAACCGTCATTGTACCGCCATCCAAATACTTCAACTTAATCAACTTACTCTTACATGCTATATGATCTTCAAACTCAAATAGCAAATTCATTCCCAAACGACATCGAACTCTCTTAACGGCAAACAATAAGAGTAAAAAGGAACTCATGTCCTCTAGTTCTTACAATTCTTAATCATTCTCGTACTTTAATGAAAGTATCGCAAGTGGTCTCTTCCATAAGGCCTCCGGAACATAACTACATTCTTCTTAGTGTCTTCCTTTCATATGTAGCCTCATCGTTTCATGCCTTTTCAATTAGGATACCTTGACAATCACCTATCATTCTCGATCATTTCTGATTTCTCATCGCTTCTTTACTCACGATCCCAACAAGTTTTCTTATGGAGTTAACTGTTGCATGCATACTACATGTCTTAAATCATTCCAGCTGACTTATCTCCGTTTCTTCCGTGTTGCTTCCACTTGGATTCCCAGTTTGGGCAACCTTTAATGCTTCAATGAGCATTGTTGGCATTGAAGTGGGAACAAGTGAGCAACTCCCTTAGTGTATTTTATTACAAGATCCAAGCGTGACCCTTCCTCATTACTTCCTTCAGTTGGAGCCCTACTACTTCCGTATATCGTTCTGTCACACATTCTTCAAAAGGGTGTCTTGTTGGCTTGTGTCCTAACACAGCATCCAGTATGACCTTTTCATGCTCGACCATTTTCCTCAGTCATCCTATCTCATCTCTAAGGAAACACAAACGTTATCACTCTAGGAATTAAATAGCACATGATTCGTAAGGTAAGTAGTTAATGACAGTGGCCAAGTGTAATTAATTCTTTACATTACTCCTCAGGTTCTACATACTTCCCTTTGTGATTTCAATTGTGCTAGTTTCTACTTCCACACAATCGTAAAATACGTATAACCTACATTCTTATCCCTAGCAATTAAGCTAGTGTACACGCATTCTTTCCCTAGAAATTAAGCTAGCATACAAACATTATTTCTTTAGCAATTAAGCTAACATAATATATTCTTCCAAATTCATTTAACATGCATATGCATATTTTTCTAAGTCATTACATGAAATTAATCATGCAACTTACCGTTACCGAGCTTGCTTGAGCGACACATGGCTTTCTTGAACCGGCATCTTCTTTCTTTACTTACTTAAGTCCCATTCTCAAATCGAGTCTAAGCATGTAGGATGCTTAATTCTCTCAAACTTATGCTCTGATACCAACTTGTAATGCCCCGAACCCATTGGCGTTGGATTTACTCATAAACACAATTCTAAATATCAGAGTTAATTAAAAATTTTTGCGGAATAGATAAAAGAAAACCATTCATTACATAAGTCTTAGAATTTAAACCATATAAAACATGTCTTAAGTTCAAACATCATAAAATTAACTCTTCATATGCCAGCTTCTTTATATCTGCCATGTGCCCCTCTTCTAGTTAGCTGTCTCATCCTACTCACCTGCGTGCATACTAAAAGTCAGATACGCTGAGTGAGTTCTTGTTAATCAAGCAACATACAATACGTTCACATACTTGTATACATATCCGAAGGTATGTACATCTTACATACTTAACCTGTCCACCTTACTTTCATACATACACTCATACGTTCATTATTTCATAATTTTTTACTTTCATGATACATTCATAACTATCGTTACATTTTAAAGAGTCTTCCACCCTATAACCTCACAGTTATTGTAAGGGTTTGGTCTCTAACATCGAAGATATTATAAGGGTCTGGTCCCAATATCACATATATTATTAGGGTATGGTCCCTATCCTCATAGAAATTATTCGGGTCTGGTCCCTATCCTCACAGATATTATTAGGGTCTAGTCCCTTTATTCTGTGCAACCATACCATAGTTTCTTTACATTTTTATGTATAAACTTCCATACATACTCCCAATACTTATAACATTCATATATCATTCATACATCATACATAAGACAATCACATATCGTACATACTTTTTCTTATGTATATATATAGTTATATACATCGATGTACATACTCTTAACCATTTCTATATCATTCAAATATCATTCATAAAATTCATATAACATACACTTGCTACTTAAGATAAGTGTATAACTAAACACATAGGAGTATGCACGAAACTCACCTGGGTCCTGCTTCTTTAAGAGTTGATTGTAACACATTTCTTCAGTTGGGTACGACTAATTGTGTGTTACTTATGATTATCAATTAACAACCTCTAACAATATCATCTAATCGAATCATCATTCTAATCGAATCACCATTATAATCGAATCACAATTCTAATCGAATCATAATTCTAATCGAATGACAGTTCTAATCGAATGACAGTTCCAATCGAATGATAGTTCCAATTGAATAACCATTCTAATTGAATGACAGTTCTAATCGAATGGCATATTCTAATTAAATGACCATTCTAATCGAATGACAGTTCTAATCGAATGGAAGATTTTAATCGAATGACCATTCGTTTTGATTACTTTTCTCATTCGATTCGGTTACTTTATCTATTCGATTCAATTATGTTTTCTTTTAAATCAAGTTTCTTAAGGACTTTATTCATATTTGATTTCCATAATTATCACTTTCCAACTTTTCTTTTCGACTTGTTTTGCCCGTCTTGCATAAGAAATGATTGGGCTATAACCCCATCGTTTCCTTGCATTAACCCAGTCCAAACATTACCCGTTTGTTCCGTTTCATTCCAAACAACTTGTTTATGTTCAAGTTTATATTGTTCTTACATAATAAGGCCCGAGTTACTATTCTACCAAGTTTGATGTAAAACCAACTTCGTTTACCCGTCCTTTTCACGAACAAGGAAGTACTCATTTTAGCCGAAACGAACCAACTAACCCGTTTACTATCAAGTTCATTACTTTATCAATAATCATGACCCGATCTATCATCCTACCAAGTTTCATGCAAATCCGCGCATGAAAAGTAAGCTTTTCTAACAAAAACGAACCGTTAGGTTTAAGCGGCACGTAACCGTCTCGCCCCAATCTGCAAACCTATCTGCTCGCTGTCGCTGGAATTCGCCACTACATTTTCCGGAAATACCAAAATAGTTGCTAGAATATTCTATTTTAACCATTACGGTTTTGCTGTTAAAAACCAGACTTACCGACCTCTGATCAAAGATATAATCGGTGGAAGTATTCATTTATATGTCATGAACACTCAGTTAAAATTTGAGTCCGATCCGACGGTTAGATCTCAGGGTATCGTCGTGTCTTTGTGGGTTATTTTCTCAAACACAGGAATTGGAGAAGTATGTGTTTTTAATGGTGTAGGCTATGGTGTAGAGATGGATGAAAATGGAAAGGATTAGGGTTTAAGGGGGTATTTATACTCCCTTAAGCCCATGGACCTTAGACCCATCTTTACTTTTTGGTCCATATTAATTCCATCTAATTAGCTTCTTAAATTAAGGAACCAGGTGTGTATCTAATCGATTTTTGCAAACAGATGTTCAATCATTATTCTTTAAATCAGTTTGTGTTCATCAAAAATATATAAGAGCGTTAATGTGTGTACCAAATAAAGATTGATCGGCTTTCTTCTAACCTTAAAAATGATCTGTCTCTATTCAATGTTCTTCTAACATGTTCTATGGCTTTCGCAATTTTGATTTAGAATTAGGGTTTTAATTTATTTGATCGAGAAATGACTTTGTTCAAAAAGTTATTATTACTGAAGATAGTCATTTTCGTATCAACACAATCACGTTTCACTATCCAATACTATTTAAAAGAATATTTTAAAAAAAATAAGTAAACGCAAGTGATATATGAAATCATCTAGAAATGCATATACAAAGAAAATATCTAATCAGTAAAGTATCTAGAATTCTCAGGCACATGGATTGCAGCAAATGAAGCACTTGAACGGTTACATACGGGCCAAATGACAAATTTGGCTGCTAGGGTTAGTTTTTAGATATTTTATGTCAAACCATATTCTGCACATGTGAATTACCTAGAAGTATTGAAGTTCATTCAAGAATAAATTTAGAACCATTGATGTTGGCAGTTAAGTGTTGCCTCTAAATGTGTTTTTCAACTTTTGTAAGTTACTCATGTTTATTTCTCTTAGTTGTTTTATGTATCAAGACTGTATTTTATAATATTTAATATATTTTATTAATTGTTTTGTTTTATGCCGTATTGAAATTGTTATGATTATATATTAAACTGATTGTCACAAATAAGGTTGAATATATATATATATATATAGGGGTGAGATTTAGAGTGATTCACTCTTAAAGAGAGAACTAGAGAACTAGTAAATAATTATTTTTAATTATTTTAAAAAAAATTATTTTGTGATTTTTTTTTTCTTTCCTCATTCTAATAAGATGATATTGATACTAAAAAAAAAAAACCCTTGTCGGTGTAGTACTGTAGTGCATATGTGCACTAATGCCTATTGCATATATACAATTGTGTTTTATTGCATATAATACAACACTATTGCATTATCCAATACACACTATTGAATATATGCAAATACGATACTAATAATTGTATGCAAAACACATTATCGCATATATGTAATACAACACTAATGCACGTATGCACTATATCAATTTTTTTTAATTTTTGTATATAATATAACACTATTTCAAATAAACAATACAAACAACTATATATATGCTATTCAACACTATTTCAAATATCAAAATGCACACTATTGCACATATGCATTATAAAAAAAGTCGGTGTATTGCATATATGCATTACTCGTTAATTTTTTTTATTTTTTTTTTGTGGTGAAGAATAACAACATATAAGAATGATGAAAGAAAAAAAAATTTAAAAATATTTTTTTTAATTAAATTAAAAATATTTTATTATTAGTTCTATAGTTCTCTCCATAAAATGGAGTTCTCTCATGATCCTCTTATATATATATATATATATATATATATATATATATATATATATATATATATATAGTGTGTGTGTGTGTGTGTTAGGTAGCTCTTAAATTTGAGCATAGAAATAGCAATGATACATTGTAGTTATGGACCTCCATACGAGTTGCAAGTTTACAAGTATGCTTATTTCTGATCTATTATAGAGAATCATTGTCATGTTAATGTGGTTTTAGACTAGGAGTTCCAGACATAGCTAATGAAGTGTTTGCCCATATTGCACTATCAATTTAGTTTAGAGTTGTCTATAGGATCCCCAATTAAGAATAATAGTATATATGATGTGCTTGGATAAATACTTTTATGGGACTAGCCATAGTAATTGAAATGTGGTGTAGTAATGATAAACAAAACCTTGACAATTAAGCCGTTTTATAGTTTACTTTCCTATTTAATTAAATGGTTTTAATATTTATTTATTTTTCTCTTTTTGTTGGGGGTATTAGTTTATTTTATTTACTACTAAGAAATGTTGTCTACAAGACCTTACATAAGTAAATGGAGAGAAAATGGCCGGAGTCATAGAGCACATAAAGTGGTTATTATAGCAAATAGGAGGGAAGTTTTTAAACTAACATATTTTTTTGAACAACTTCCAATAAAAAGGCAGAACTAGCAAGACGCTAAAGGCCAAAACAACATACAAGACTAAAACGAAAAGTTACACCAATTTTTCCAAGACAAAGATTTGAAAGAAGACCTATTTTTAATCCATAGAAAACTAATGACTTGATGATCTCCAAAACTTCGGGGTGCTTGTATGACTTTTCGTTGAATATATCTTCGTTCCTCACCTTCCAGATGCACCAACAAGTCGTTAAAATAATACCGAACAAGACTTTTCTCTTTTTATTATCAAGAGGTGTCGAAAGATGTAGAGTGAGTAAATACCGAACAGAAAATGCATAAATCGAGGGAATACGACACCATGCACTTATCGCGTTCCAAACCGAGGTTGCAAGAGAACATGAAATAAGGAGGTGGCCGGATGTTTCAAAGCCCTCGCTGCACAAGCTGCAAGAACTCGAACTTAAATGAATAGAACGGGCCAAAAGAGCTTCACTAGTTGCCAACCTATCCATTTCCTCCTTCAACGCAAATATATTTACTTTCTTTGGCACCCAATTATTCCAAGACATAATGAAAGGAGCTAAGGACCCGTATGAGTTAAACAATACTTCCTTCATAGAGGATACCGTAAACCTTCCGGATGGGTCTGCACTCCAAAGCCAGTCATCCTTATTATGTCCCAACTTCACTTGCAACAGAAGGTTACACTCTGCAAATTCAGAAGCCTCCAAGTGAGTCAGATTTTTCCTCTTCCAATTTGAAACCCACACGTGTTGCTGCCCATCAAAGCACTCCGCGACTAACTTGTTTTTACGTTTCTCATTAATAAACAAGTTTGGAAACTGGTCTTTGAAGTTTTAAACTAACATATAAGTGGTTATTTTGGAGTCACATATTGAAGATGCAACAAAAGACAAACCTACAATCCTTGTATGACAGGAGAAGTTTTGTGATTAGGGCCCCTCTACACAAAGTTTCAACATTGGCGGTTGTTGTGCGACTTATTTCAGTTCCACAAACCCTATGAAAAAGCAACAATTTACATTAGAATATGAGAAGTTTTATGTTTAGCGCTCTTAAGTTTAGTCATGTATTTTCCGTTGTATGTTAAGTTTGCCGCTACCTATGGTTTTAATGAATCTTTTTTGGTTTTGTTGAAAAAAAACACAAGTAAAACTAATACAAATACCCTTTGCCGATAAGCAAGTTTTGCTCTAAATGTTCATGATCTACAAGATTCTTTTGATGATTTTATGACAAATGTTCATCTTTGTTGTTACCTTTCATGTTAACCATAATTAATAGAACAAGTTTATACCAAACCCAAATAGGTGAATTTCATGTTTGGTTCATGGCAACGTTACGATAAGGTATTTAAAGAGTTTCGAATTGTATACTTATTCTATCAATGTAATATTATAATTTAATGTAATATGCATTTTTTTCCCATTTATTACTTTGTATTCTTAATTTTAATGGTATTAATTAAAAACATTTGTAACTATTTATATCGTTATATTAACATTTTTATATTTGTTTTATTACCAATATGTGGGGTTCTAACATAGTAAGTTATTATTATGATGCCTAAAATAAAGAAATTATATTATGTCATGGGGTATACTTTAACCTTAACAAAGGTTAAAATGACATGTCACTTTAAACATGGATTAAACCACTTCCCACTTGTGTTAAATTTGTTAAAAAATGGCCTCGGATTATGCTTATAACGAGTTAAAAAGCAAAAAATAATATATTAAATTAACAATTAATAGGGGTGAGATAAAGTTAAAATGATTAAACACTTTCCTTTGAATAAGATGAAATGAAAGAGAGAAAAATAAGTGATGTTGTACTTATGTGAAGTTAAGATAAATTAGAGTATACTCATTGCCTTCGTCTTTAATATATACATCAATTGTGAACAATCTATAAAAGTGATTTATTGCAAATTAGATAATTATGGAAACGGGTAATAGTTGACCCGCTTTTTATTCTGATTTCGCTCGTAACGACGGTAATTTATTTTACAATAAGATTGTAATGATGAAGGACCAAAATCTCTTTATTTAGTTATACAATGGAAGATATCACATCACTCACAAACCCATAGTCCGTTCTTCAGTAAACCATAAATCATGTTTCATTCTTCCATCCGTATTCTCTACCACCACCACAGCCGCTATATTAGCCGGAAATCATGAGTGCATCGCGAACACCACCATCAACGTCATGCTGCTGAGTGGACACGATAACCACTTCCACCACCGTTGTTGTTTGAAGGACCACCGCCACCGGAAACTTGATTGGGTGTCAATAACCGCAGCAGAGACCATGTTGCAGAAGTTTCACCCATTGCTGCCGGAGACTTCTATAGAGATAGGGTACCAAAAAGACCCAAATACTCTTAAGTATCACCCGCCGGTCAGAGGAGACTCCCTCATAAGCCACCAGCGGGTCACATAAATCACCCGCATAGCTCAAGATAAATGAAGAACAACATTATATCCTAGAGACTATGTGCGGGAGGGTCTAAACGCCCTCAGAAGTCATCCGCAGGGTACTGTTCCCACCCGCAAGGATGGTTAAAAGGTAACGTCATAAGACAGTTGCGATTACCCAACTTCATTATAGAAGATTTACGAAGATCCTCTTTTGGAAAACACGTGACCCTTCGGCCAATAGAAAAAGGACAGCTGGCCAGGTTGTTACAACCACTCACATGGCCAGGTTTATCTCGTCCTATCATATGTGGACACGTGTCCAGGTTGTTACAACCATGCACATGGGCCGTATAGCTCAACCTATCACAGGAGGACACGTGTCTAGGCGGTTACAAGAGCATCTTCTAGAAAGGGACATCTGGGCAAACTATATTCCCACATCCTTCAGCTATAAGTACTTCACAATCTCCATGAGGTAATCCATTCACTCTCCATTATCTACTCTAAATACTTAAGTACTTTATCTTTACCGGAATTGTACTTATTCTCACGCCGGGGGGTGGTTACGGGATGACCCCCCTCTCGTCCTTCCCGTAGCAAGCTCACGGTGGTTGTTTTTCAAGTTTCTGTCATAGGACTTTTGGAAGTTGGACTCGTATCGTTAGTCGGTATGTACTTGACCCGTATCTTGTGGACTCGTTGGATCTAAACCCTTAGGGGATTAGGTCCGTGTTTCTTCATTTGCGCCATCCGTGCTTGTGTTAGAACTGTGCTAATTTTTTGTTGGTTCAAACGACATGAGTCAATTTCTCGAAGGGCCGACGAAAAATCCTGTAACTCTTAGACGCACTATTGATGTCGAAGCACCTGGAGGTCCTATCACAGGTGACTTAGGACGTGTTATGGTGGAAACTTGTCGAACTCTTACGGAATTAGGTCTGGAAGAAGAATGTGATAATTATGAGCCGGCGAGACTCCACCGTCGTAGTTCCAGAGTGGGAGGAACCCTGTCCCCCGAACAGTGGTTACGTATCCAGTAAGAAAATGCTGAGGGTTGAGTACGACCGCATGGTTCGTGAAGAGAGAATTCGTGCCCGTACTCTGGCTTATGATGAATCTCCCAGGAGATCTATATCCCCTCCCACAACGGTGCGGAATAGTCAGATGTGTGAAAGCCTTCAAACTGAGGGGTTTCCTGAAGATGAGTTTGTTAAGAGGAGACATGACCGTCCTCACATGGTTATACGTTCGTCCTCCTACAGAGGTGAGTATGAAAGTTATGATCCAACATACCGTCTAAGCGAATTCAGTTATTATAGTGGAGATAGAAGGATTTATGGACGAGAGGGAACTAGTCGCCCGCGTGCGGTAGTTCGTTATACTGAGTACCGCAGTGATTCAAAAGAAGACTTCACAAAACCATACCGCCCGGTAGCCTTTGCTGAGAAGTCAAAATTCATCGCGCGCATCGCAACAGCTCCGTTCCCAGTTAAAGAAAAAATTCCTACGTCATTGGGAAAGTACAATGGGATGACTGATATGGTTTAAAATATACATGTTATTATATAGATATTTCCTATGTTTTCAGGTATTGTGAGCCAGGGTTATCTTACTCTTTTAATAAATGACTACCACTTGATGCCACTTGTCACACTCTCATCCATTCTCTTACATTTTAACCCATTTTTTAAATATGAATCCTATATGGGTCATTACCCACCCTATTTATGTTATTCAGATCTGATATGATTTCTAAACCCTAAATCAAAAAACTCTCCCAACCCCCATTATCCACCCCCCCCCCCTCTCCATGGCCGCCCCCATCATAATAACCGTTGCCTGCCCCATGATCCATGCCCCTCTCCACGGCCAACACCACCACCACTGCCGGCACCGAACTCTCACAAACCCCCATCACTCATCATTCGCATTCTCAGATCTCACGAACCTGCTCCTTTGCTGCTTATTATCAGGTAAATCACAATTCCCTCCTTTATGTTTCAGAGTTATCTACTATCAAAACAACCCCCCCGCAACGATCAGTATCCGATGTTCCCTCAAACAAATTTGGATTTAGATCCTAGGTTAATCTGCATAAATGTAAATAAATCAAACTCGCCTCAAATAAGATTTAATTGAATATTTAAAACTAGGTACAATCACATAGCCTAACTAAATCTATGTTTATGGTTTGGATTTTGAAAAACCGGTTGTTTGAATAACAAAAACAGATGAAAATCACAATTGGCTTCTACTGATGGGTAATTCCGATTCAGTTAGAATTGGCTATTATTTTGAATTTAGATGTCGTTGAATTTGTTCATGTTTCGTGTTTCGTTTTGAATTTTTACTTGAAATTCATAGTTATGTTGATGATTGCTCTATTCGTTGTGTGAATTGATTGTTTTACAATGATCGGAGCCTCAGTTTTATCGCTGATTATGATAACATTATCAATAATATGATAACTATAATTAAACCGTTAACAAATAATATGATAACTATAACTTTAGGAATTTGGTTAACATGCTTCCTCTGTTTGAAGTATTATGAATTAAGATATTTGTGTATTGTTTGTAACTAATTCAGTTATAATCGTTACTTGCTGTTAAATTCGTTAATTTCATCATTTTATCCGTTTCATCATTTCTTATTTAGATTTATAAGAAAGCTTAAATTTTGTATTCATATGTATGTTTGTATTCATATATATGTTTATAAGAAAGCTTAAATTTTGTATTCATATATATGTCTCCCGGTATGCTTTATCTCTATATGTATATATACACATTCATAACACACACACACAAATGCATGTTAATCTTATGGTTCTTTTATATGGTTTTATAGAGCATCGGTTCACATTTTGAGACCGATGGAACTTGTGTGTTCCATGTCCAGTCACACTCTATGGTCTCAATCAAGGAAAAAGAGACTTACTACGCAAAAATGGTCTTATAAGGTACGTCTTTCATCTCTTCGTTTCACATTGTGAAAGTGTTTGTTTTTTTGCTTATTATTCTTCATGTGAAAGTTTTATTCGATTTTGTGAAAGCAAATATGATTTTTACTTTTATATTAATGTTGAATATAAATTTATTTGTACAAATTTATTTTTTAAATTTTATATATTATATATTATGTTTTTATGTATTTTAATTATGGTGATTCGTGATTGATAACTCTAATGGTCTTTTCAGAGTATTATTGACTTTTATTACGTCTTTCATCTCTTCGTTTCACATTGTGAAAGTGTTTGTTTTTTTGCTTATTATTCTTCATGTGAAAGTTTTATTCGATTTTGTGAAAGCAAATATGATTTTTACTTTTATATTAATGTTGAATATAAATTTATTTGTACAAATTTATTTTTTAAATTTTATATATTATATATTATGTTTTTATGTATTTTAATTATGGTGATTCGTGATTGATAACTCTAATGGTCTTTTCAGAGTATTATTGACTGTTAGTTTATATAGGGTAAAATATCATTGACTTTTATTAGGACTTTATATTGGTTCAAACAGCAGTATAATATGAATATCATTGACTTTTATTAGGACTTTATATAGGACTTTATAATCTGCTTAACTTATTTTTCCTTTAAATTTGATTTTTTTTATATTTTGAATTTAATCAAAATTTGTTAATTCTTTTAAATAACTAATGAGATATCTTCAAATATCCCCTAATTTTAGGGGAATCAATTTAAATTTTAAAATTTGTTATCTACTTTTTTTCAAGTACTATATATAATAAATGAGAAAACAATCCATACCTTTGTAATATTCAGTGATTATTTTACATTATTGACTTTTATTATTTGTTTTTATCTGATTTAAAATCATTGAATTATTTACTTCAATCACTTTTTTTATTCTTATTTTAAAAAGAATGAGTTCATAAAAACTTTTAAACCATAATTTTTGACGTTTTATTTGTTTTATCTATATATATATATATATATATATATATATATATATATATTACTGTGACTTTTTTATTCTAATTCCACAATTAAAACTTTTTTTATGACGACCATCTTTTTTTATTTTTATTTTAAATGACTAAATGTTACTATTGAGGTAAATTTTTGGTTTTAATATTAGATGAACAATAATATTAAGTTCATAAAAAATTATTTATCATCCCATTTCCATTCATTTATAAGTTAAGCAAATAATATTATACTATAAATATTAGTATAATTTTCACTTATAGCAACCTGTCTAACAAATTTTTTTATTCCGTCCTTCTTTTAATTATTTATAATATAATATTATTTGCTTTTATTGTTTCAATCCGCACAACATATTTTTCGGTTTCAAAATATTATAGCACGAGTGATAGAAGATCTTGTGAATAATAATTAAATGTCATTATACTAAGGTGAGCAGATTAAATAAAAGTGATTCAAAATTTCATACACATGTTTCGTCTCTTTGTTTCATCATTATACTAAGGTGAGCAGATTAAATAAAATTGATTCAAAATTTGGTATTGTTTGTAACTACATATATTCAAAATTATATTATGGTACACATTGGTCGCTATCATTCGACTGCATAACAGTTTGTATTCCATCATCTCTTAGGTTAAATATCTATTTGTATTCCAACAAAGTATGAATCATGCTACACCCAGTGCTAAAGATGCATGCAACTGCTAATATAGTATGCATAATAAGTTTTAAAAGTAGTTAGCTTGATTCTATATGGCTCACTCTTTTTTCCCCCTAAAAGAGTGGGTGATGTATAATGTTTGATTCTATATGCTAAAGTAGAAACTGTGTCGATCTGTGCATAGTAGTAAACTCTCAAAATATAGTGATGTTTAAACTCATTGTTATTGATGATAACACAGATGCTGCTGAAAAGAAGTGGTAAAGACAAGAGATGGCAGATATGCCTAATGGCAGGTAGAGCTTTAAATTATGGTAAGTAACATTTAGTGATTATTTTCGGGTCAAATTTAAACCCATAAGGGGTCAAGACTTTCAGGCAATATACAAGGCTATTATTGTAACAGCAGTTTAGGTTTAGAACATCCATATTTGGTTATTATTGTGTTTATTAAATGGTGGCTACTGATGTTCAAAAAAATAATTTCAGATAAATTTAAAATAAATGGATTTTATCTTGACTTCTCATGAGGTCTCCATATTGATATTCACTCAAAACAAATTAAAGTAAACACATTCACATAAAGCAGATGTTTACTTTAATTGTTCTCTTAATATGTGTACTATTAATTTTGATTTCTAAGAATTTGACATTAATTGTTTTAAAATGGATTTCTATTTTCTATCTAGATATAAGAGAAATCAGAGGAGGGATTAGAGAATCATCTACGGTACAATTCTGTTTTTGAAACCTTATATTATTGATCCATCAATTTTTGAATCATGACACACAACGAAAAAAAATTGTAATTGATTCTAGAAAAACTCTTGGGGTATCAAGCAGTAGAGGGTTATTATCATTTTGTAAACCCGGTAAGAATAAATGGGCAAAAATGTCAGATCTTTAAAGTTTTACATTTCTCCTGATGATGTAACAGTTTGTTTGTAGGTTACAAAATTTTTTTATCAGTTTGTGCAGCAGGTGGCTGTGCCTGGTAGCAATCAAGATTTGTCAAGATGATCCAAGAAAACGAAAACTCGAATGCAAGGTAGTCGGTCTAACTCAGCAATGGCGGATGGCCAGAAATGAAAAGCCCCAGAGGTTCGTGCTGCTGATTGGAAAGTTTCAGAGATCACAAGAAGCATCCACGACCACAGTGTTATTTATCTTTGGTCACTTTGTTACTAAATAAATAGAAACTACATTTGACAACAAATGGTTAAAAGAGTTGAAGGATAGCCAGTGACCAGTTTTGGTTCTTTAATGTATATTTTATTCATTTTCTAATTACACTCTTAATGTTAATTCGAATTTTATACAAACTTAAAAATGGTTAATATCGCTGCTGTATCTATTAATTCACTGAATGTGACATGGGTGTTTATTGAGGTTTTGGGTATTGTGGTTACTCAAGTTAAGTTTCTTTACGGGAGAAACTGATTAGATTTCTATATGGAAGCCTCTCTTTTGCATTCTCTCATTTATCTTTTTAGAAAAGGAAACCCCATACGCAGGCGATAGCAGATTGTATTGGGTAGCCTTAGCCCGTTATCTCCTCTTTCGGGGAACATTCACCACCCAAAGGCCAACTGCGGTAAAATCCGGCTTTGGCTGGACTCGAACTTGAGACCTTATAGTCTACAACCCAAATCTTCATTTCCCCTTTAATGCTAATAATTGAGCTAAAGCACATTAGCTCTAGGAAGAGACTTATTAAGTTATTTTGTGTTTTGAATTTGATATTTTACTCTCTTTATAAGTTGACTTTCAAATATAATACGTATATATTTAATATAATTTTTTCTTCATTTCGTAAATTATTATACACGGTCCCGTGTATCACACGGGTTTAACCTAGTATTAAATATATTTTTATTTGGCTCATAATTGGATTTTAAAGGTTAAATTTTAAACGAGAGAAATTAAAGTATTTATGCTAAACTTGAGACCACAATGTCATCAAAGTAATAATTGGTGGAATAAATGGCCACATATTTTTTGGAGTTTCATGTTCACATGCTTATTAAAAGATAAAAATTACACGTTAACCATCCTCCAATTACTTATAAGTTTTATTTATTTACAAAGTGCAAGAGAGCTCGTTGCAATATTTTAAATGGGCTGATAATTGATGGGCCCACAAGAAAATACAAAGAAAGAAAAAAAGAAAACCTAATATATCTATATATAATAATATAAATATAATAATATAAAGAGTAAGGAGGTTGATTCATTCGAGCGGCTCCTGGGTAAAAATTCGAAAAGCCACAAGTTAGAAAGAAAGCATATTTTAATATTAAAAAAGGAGTTTTTGTGTTTGGTGGGATTTTGTTGGGAGCTCACGTGAAAAGGCAGAAAGAAGAAATCATATATACAAGTGGGAGCCGGCTACTGTACACATAACATTGCTAGCCACAAATCATAAAGGAAGCAAGTCAGACACGAGAGCACATAAATCATCTTTCTTTTGGGTTTGAATTATTGATTTTTTTTATTATGAATTATCTTTATGAACCCTCATTTATTTTTGTATCGTACTTGATTATGAGTAGCTAAATACTTTATACTGCCTAGGTTTTGGTTGAGTACTAGTTTAAATTAATGGTTTGACGAACTATTATTTGTTCGGTTGATTTGGTATTATGGTAAAAGTTTTTAATTGGTTTGGTCATAATATTGTTGAGTAATTAAATCTAGTTTCTTACTTTAATATTTATTCCACTTGTGTTTAATAGTTTTTTTGGTGATTGTAAGACACATGATTAGGTTGTTTACTTTGTGTTTTCAACTTGTTTGCGGTTTACGGTCGAAATAACCGTAGGAATAATATATAAAAGTTTATTAAATTTTATTGTTCTATCTCTAGAGAGGCCGGGAGGGAATTTAGTGTTGTGTCATCTTTGTCTTTTGCGGGTTTGGGTAATAATTGCACGGGAGTTAGTTATCCTAGGTCCCTTAGATTATTGTGATACAAATTATGTTCAAGTTAATTATTAATACCCCCTTTATATTAATATATATTGTATCCTAAGAGACCGGGAGGTGATTTGGGTTTTGGGGTACCATAGTATTATTAGGTAAGGTGAGACCGGGAGGTGATCCAACCTTTAAGAATTGAGCTTCACATGTCATTAGAGTTCTAGGGTGTCGTTGGTGAGGCCGGGAGATGATCTAGCGCATTTTTAGTGGTCTCTAGTGTCATATTTTTAAGATATTGTTTTTCAACCAAGTCAAGTTCGTTAGCTATTAATTTAACTAGTAGGATTCCATTACCTAGGTAGTCGTTTCTCATATTTGTTTTAAACCCAATTTTTATAAACTTTTATTTTTAGTTTAATTATTAATTAGTCAAATTTTATTAGTTTAATTAATATAAGAAAATTTCAAAAAAATTAAAAGAAAGACTAGGTTAGTAATCTTTTAGGTTTAATAATTAGAGTTTATCCATAGTGTCCTAGGTTCGATATCCGTTCTTACTTGCTAACTAAATTGCGACCAGTACACTTGCGTATTGTGTGTTTTTTAGGTGAATTCGGTATAACTTGGTTTTTAATATTATATACGTTTTTCACACATCAAGTTTTTGGCGCCGTTGCCGGGGACACTGGCAAATTCTTTGTTTAAACCGAGTTGATTATCTGATCTGTTTATTTGTTTATTTGCTTTTTAGTGTCCATTTGTTTTTTCTTTCGGAGCCTTTACTTGCTATTTGTGCCTTTAGGTTTAGTTTCCATTAAAAAAATAAAAAATAAAAGTTAATTAAATAATTTCTTTTTTGTTTTAGTTTATGCATAATACCCGTTCTCAAGGCCCACCTTTATTCAGTGCATCAAAAGAGCCCGAGAGAGAGTTTCAGGAGCGACTTAAGGAGACTACAGATAGAGAGCGATTCACCCGACATCCAGGTTAGCGTCTCTACTCCTAGAATAGATATGGGCAACGCCGTTCCACCACCGAGATAAACCGTTCATGCTAGAGCTAGCGATGGCATCATGGGAGCCCGTTCTGCAATTGTCCGACCTGCTCCGACAAAAAATCAAAACTGGAAAATTCCATATCACGTCATGAAATCCATCACCAATTCTACTCAGTTCCACGGATTGGATGACGAAGATGCTCCGGGACACCTGTCCTGATTCGTGCAGATCTGCAAAACTTTTAATATTAATAATATCTCGTCCGACTCATTCATCTTAAGTTATTCCTGTTCTCACTTTCTGGTCGTGCTGCTACATGGTTTGACTCTCTTCCAAATGCTTCAATCGCCACATGGGCCGACTTGCAATCCAAGTTCCTTAGGAAGTATTTCCCTCCATCGAAGGCCGGACGTCTACGTGAGAAAATCCGTTCTTTTCATATGGATCCCGATGAGTCTTATTATTCCGCGTGGGAGCGTTTCCAAACTCTTATAAGCCGTTGTCCTTAGCATGGCCTAAACGATGGGTTGTGGTTGAAAATTTCTATAACGGTCTTACTCCCGAAACCCAACAGTGGTTCAATACCGCCGCCGGAGGAAACATGCTCGATAAACTCACGCTGAAGAAATGTTCGAGAGCATTTCATTAGGGGATCAACATACACCGAGTAGAAGGTCCGTCTCGGTGCCAAGGCCGCAGCCATCTCAGCATCACGTGGAGTGCATCATGTTGATCAGAATACTAGTGTGTCGGCGGATGTGGAGGCACTCAAGAGGGAGATGAAAGAGCTTAAGTTGCAAGCTCGTAGGTGCGAGATATGTCATGGAAATCACGAGTCAGCCGATTGTCCTGTTGATTCTCAGGAGGAGGTAGATTTTCTTGCTAATCAAAACCGTACCTTCAATTCTGGGTGGCGAAACAATAATTCTAACTGGCGTGCAGGTAACACCAGTTATCGGCAATGCCAGAATATGTTCCAAGAACCCGCTCCCGAACCTGCTCCTGTACCAAATAGTACTTCCATGATCGAGGAAATGTTGGCTAATCAATCTCAATTGTTAAATCAGCTCTTACAAAATGATGCCAACACCAAATCCACTCTTATGGAGCATGACACGTTCATGAAGGGACAACAGGTCGCATTTCAGAATCTCAAGGCCAAGTTTGGTGAGTTGTCCGCAAAGATTGATCAACGACCCTCGGGAAGTCATCCAAGTAACACCGTCCCTAATACCGGTCCCACCTATTCTAAACCATTTCAAAATGCTCAGGTTAAGGCAGTGACCACCCGAAGTAGGAGAGGTGTCGTTAGAGATACACCAAGTGAGGAGGAAGTTGATGAGGAGATGGAGATGGAGATACTGCCTGACAAGGTGAACCAGAGGCGAGCCCTAGCAAGTACCTCACAGTCAGGCGATGCATTAGTTGAGAAGGAGAAGCAGGTTGAACAGGAACCGGTGCGCGTCTATAAGCCAAAACCGCCATATCCCGGTCGTCTAGTGAAGAAGAATGATTCGGAGCAGTACTCTAGTTTTCTCGACATGCTTAAGAAGCTCCATGTGAACATTCCGTTTATTGAAGCTATCGCGAACATGCCAAAACACGCCAAGTTTCTTAAAGATTTTCTCACTAATAAAAAGAAACTTGAGGAGTTTTCGACTGTTACTCTTAGTGAGGAGTGGAGTGTTCTGCCGCCGTACGGAACAAGCTTCCTAGGAAGATGACAGATCCGGACAGCTTTACCATTCCTTGCTTGATTGGTAATATTCATGTTTGCAATGCTTTGGCCGACCTCGGTGCAAGCATCAACCTCATGCCCTATTCTGTGTTTGCCAAACTTAACGTGGGAGAGCTGCTTCCCACCCGAATGAGAATCCAGCTGGCAGACCGATCTGTGAAATTCCCAAGGGGCATTGTGGAGAACATGTTGGTGTAGGTGGACAAATTCATCTTTCCGGTCGACTTTGTCATTCTCGATATGAATGAGGACTCGAACGTCCCGCTCATCCTCGGTCGTCCATTCTTAGCCACCGCACGCGCTCTCATTGATGTTGCCGATGGCAAATTGACCCTTCGATTTTATGATGACATGGCCACATTCGACGTGCAGAAATCCATGAGGCATACTCAGTAGCATGACGACACTCTCTACTTTATCGAAACTTTCATGATGCATGTAGGCAACTATCTTACAAAGATCTGCGAGAGAGACACGTCCGACACCCAGACCATCTATGTGGAGAATCAGTCATTCGAGATGACAGAATTTGATTTTGAGTTGTAGGAGAAGGTGGAGCAGCAGTTACCTGAGACAGGAGGACACGAGCCGATCATGAGTTCCCAAATCTTTTCTAATGTCCTTGCGGTTGAAGAGCGAGAGTTTCCGATTGAAAAACCATCAATTGAGAACCCCCCATATTTAGAGCTAAAAGATTTACCATCTCACCTTGAGTATGCGTTTTTAGGGGATGGGTCTTGTCAGGTCCCGAATTCTTGAATGTATGGTCGATTCGAATTGGATCTTAATCAATCATGTCATAACTCACACAAAATTAATCGTGTTGACAAGCGAGTTAATGACGGGTTACTATGTTTAGAAAGATGACCGTTTGTTAAAGGCGAAATCAATAACAAACATACGGTTGCAATGAATATTCAAAATACGAAGACACACGAAGGATTCACTCAAAAGATTTCCATTTATATAACGTTAATCATACAAAAGGATAATCGATTAGGGTTTAGGAGGAATCCTAGGACAGCCGTCACACACAAAATATTCTCTCAATTAATGTGTCGGTCTTATCCTTTTCTGTCTCTCGTGTTTGTCTCTCGTGTCTGTCTCGTCTGGCGGCGTGCCCTAAATATTCTATTTATAGGCCTGCCAACCTAGGACAGGCTGTCATTCCTTCTAGAAACCCTATCCGATAGTACATATTCAATTTACATATTTAAAAATATACTAAGTGTAAAACAAGTCTTCCGGGTAGGCTTTTCATTAAACTTCAGTCTCCGAGTACGCAGTGTACTCGGCCTTCCTTCAGACTTGGTAAACATAGAAGGGTACTCGGAATCAGTTTCCGGGTAGACTTTACTTAAAGAATATTTTACTAAGTAAAATATTCACCGAGTAGACTTCAATCTTCATGAATCTATCAAACTTTGCTCGACAAATCCTTACGGGCAACCTTGTTCTTCTATGATCCTGTTCGGCTCATTGTCAGTTGAACAACTTATTGATAAGGCGTACTCGGGAGTACATACCTTACTTGAGCAGAACCTTACTCGAGATAACTTAAAGATATTCTATTAACTCATCAAGTATACTTGGACCATAATTATTAAAGAATACCTTGCCCGGTCTTCCAATTACTTGGCTTCTTGGACTTGGTTGACCAAACCTTACTCGGAAGAGTAAATTACTTGGTCTTGAAGAACAACCCTGCTTGACAAAGTGAACCTTACTCGGATATGCCAAATTAATGAACCTTACTCGGAAACCACTAAAAAGCATACCTTGCTCGGATATCCACTTAAGAAGACTATTTGAAGTAAACCTTGCCCGGGAGGCAAAATCTCGTACTCGGCTAAGTAAAAGCTTACTCGAAGGTCCAAGGTGTGCTCGGATTCAATACTTAGCAGTTTCTGAGGAGGTTGAGAAGATTCCAATCTTCCATATTCTTCGTTTAAGTCAAATCTCCTCATTTGGGTCAAACTCTTGACCCAACAATCTCCCCCTAGATTGGAACACCTCAGCTGACCCAAAACACTCTATGGTTACTTACACTTAGCAAAATACACATCAAATTTCATAATCAAATTACATAAGTAAAAATTACATAATCAAAGGTTTGTCCGAAGACATTACAAAGCAAAGCCTATTCTATCTATTTTGTCTTTTCCTTTCATTGTAGGCTGCTTGTCTTCTCAGCTGGATTACAGATGCTGCTCTTTCTCTGAAGATATTGAACACTTGGTAGTGAGTGTGTTCTTCTGGTATCACCAAGTCTCTTATATCAGTAAGATCATCATTGTGTAAGCATGTCAGATCTGCATCCTTCTTAATTGTTGCCAAGGCCTATCCATCAGAGTTTCTCAGTACATAGTAACCAGTGTCTTCTTTGTATTCAACTTCAGTAATGACACCGTTCTTCTGCACTGTGTAGTTTGGCCTTCTCATCCTTCTTCCCAAGCTTATACAAGTATCCATGTTGGACAGCGGATTCTGATCTCGGACTCTTATCTGGTAGTTCAGTTCCGCCCTGTCCATTCTCTTCATTTTCTCTGACCTTTTTGACTTGTGGAGTTGGATCATTCTCCAACTTCTCTTTTCTTTCAAAAATCTGAATCCATCAGCAGCCTGTTCCTGTAAGTACTTAGATAAATCATTCACTGCCTTCCTGCTGATCTGTCCCTGTTTATGAAGTCATACAAGTGAAGTGTGGCCGTCCTTCTTAATTGATCTTCATTATACTCAAGGAAGTCACTTCTGACCACAATCTCCCTTAGCAATCTGCTCTCCATGATCACTCTAAGAGAATCAGTAACTGAATCATAGTACAGCTCTCTGGGTAGATCCACATCAGACTGTGGTCTTGTTCTTTGTTGTACTGAGCTGCTTGATTCTCCTCTTCCTCCTTGGCCTCTTCCTCTTGGTAATCTTTGATGGATTGGAGGTCTGAATGGAATTGATATCTTGGGCTTTTGAGGTCCCAAGTTGAATGTTTTCACATATATGGCTTCCACCATCTCAGTAGGAAGGTTTGCTATCTCCACAATGTCATGTCCTGCAGCCTCCAGTTCAATTAACATTTTGATCATTCCTGGAGTTCTTGCTAGTCTAGCAGGTACAAATCTGCCATCAGAGTAATATCTGGGATTTTCTCCCTCCCTCAATGCTTTTTCCCACTCATCTTTTTGCAGATAGAAAAGAGTCTTCAAATCCTCTTTCTCCAAAACATTAAAATCTGCTTCAGTCATCCCTCTCTTGTTTATCATTATGTTTCATAGGATGCTGATCATTTCCTCATTCTCCCAAGGCATGAATGGTTCAGTTTCTTGTTCAGGTTTGACATCATCTTGAGGGATAGGAATTTCAACAGGTTTGACTTGCTCCTTTTCCTTCTCCCTTAAGGTCTGAATTCTTCTTTTCTTCTTTGGAGGCTCATCAGGTAGTTCAATTTGAATTGAGCTCTCAGTATAGACCCTTTTTAACTCTTTCTCTTTTCTTTTGGAATACTGGTCAAATACTGCCTCTTTACTCAGATTTCTTACAACTTCAGGCTTCATGCCTTTCTCAATCAAATATCCACACATACCATCATATTTCTTCTTTAATTCTTCCAATTCCACCTTATCATCATGTTTCACAAACTTTTCTGAAACTATCTCTTTCTCACTGTTGTAAAGATCTTGAATTTGTTCAGCAGTGTATTTTTCTAAGGCAGCTTCAGGATAGCCTCTAACTTTCAAATAAGTTTTATAATGCTCAGTATTTTTCTTTCTCTTCTCAATCTTCTTTAAGACTTCCTCTGCATTGATTTCAATGTTTCCCCTTTGAATATAAGTTTCTTTGGCTTGAAGGGTCTCAGCAGTGGAGCTTGTACCAACTTTCTCACCTCCTTGATCAGGGTTGTCATCACCCTCTTCATCAGACTCCTCAGAGTCATCCTCCTCATCATCTGATAGATCAATCATGGCATCTATTTTGGGTTCATCAGAGGCAGGATGCTCTGGTTCAGAAACATTAACATCAGGGACCCCTGGTAATTTTTCTCTTGGTTTCAGTGTTTGCAAGGGAATTACCCTGATTGGTTCATCATCAGTCTGCCCAGCAGATCTCTTCCTTCTTTGATAAGTCTTTTCAAATCTTCTTTCTCCCCAGTTACCAGTAGGGTTCTTTTTCATGTCCTCCTTAACCTGTTCAGCCCATTTCTTGGCAGCCATAGTTGTAATTGACTCACCAATTTCTTCTTCAGGAATTATACCAGTAGTTGTTTCAGCAGCAGTTTCTGATGTTTGACTTTTAGATTGAAACATGCTGACCACTGTGCCCAAAGAGTTGTCCACTTCCTTAACTCTTTTCATCTTAATCAATACCTCAATAATTTCTTGATCAGCCTCATCTTCAGTCAGTTCTTTTTCAATGTTGGCCTGTCTAATCAAATTTTCTTGCTCTGCTATTTCTTCTGGAGTTAGAGATAGGGCTAATTTCTCCCTCTCCAAAGTTTCTTTGATTATTCTTTCTTGCTCTTCAAGAGCAGCAGAAGCAGCAGTATCTACAAAGGATACATCCTTCTCAACATATACATCAGGTTCATCATCAGTTGCTAAACCTTTTCCCTTTTCTTTCCTTTTTCTCACCTGTTCTTCATCCTCTTGCTCATCATTTCCAAACTCATCAATCTCTCTCAATAAGTCTTCCAATTCAGAATCATGCTCTACCCTCTTGGAACTAGCTTCTTGATCATCATTTGGCTCAGTTTGTTCTAGTTCCTCAGTATCAGCATTCACATTTACATTCTCAACAGTCAGTTCTTCATCCATGATCTCAGTCAGTTCTTCTGTAATCACATTCTCATCATCATTTGACTTTTCATTTTCATTTGTTTCCTCTCCACACACCTCTTCTTCATTTTCATCACTAACATCATAATCATTCATAATCATTTTCAAACCATCAATATTTTCAGCACTTTCAGCATCAGTCACATCATTTTGATCCATATTCTCCCCCCTGTTTTGGGGCAGCTGAGGTCTTCTTATCCTCCTGCACCAGGGTTCGAATCATCAGTTCAGCATCAGCTAACTTTTTTAATAACATTTCATTTTCACTAGTTAGCTCTTCATTCTTTCTTTTCAGATCAACATTCTCATCTCTAACCTCCTCAACTTGTCTTCTCAATTCATCATTTTCAAACATCAACTCAGCATTTTTTTGTAACATATCATCATGTGGACTTGTAGGGTTTGATGTGGGAAATGGTTCAAAAGTGCGTTGTTCAGTGATGGATGGGGATTGTGTGTGTTGTGTGCTAGGTATAAATGGTTCTGATTGGATTTGGCTTATAAGTGGTGAAGTATGTGGTTGTGGTGAGTGTTGTATGGAGGTTTCAGGTTGGTCTAAGGTAAAGGATTGAGGTGGTGTTTGATGTGGTGTGGTTGGTGGTGGTGAGTGTGGTAGTGTTGGGATTGGTTGTTCAATTTCTTCTATTTGCTCCCCCTGTTCAGGTGCCATAATCTCCATCTCCAAACCATCTCCACCGTCATTGCCATCAACATCATCATCAGTCTCCTTCAGCACTCTCATCATCACTCCCTTCTTCCTCCTCTGAGCTCAGCTCAGGCACAAGCATAACAGCCAGATCATGGTTTAATAACCAAGGTAAAATTTCAAATGGAACACTTGCATCAAAGTTATTAGAGACACCTGGATTTTTTATTCTCTTGTAAGCATCAGGATCTTGCAGTTTATGTGTGTCTCCAATTGTTGGTAAATCTTGTAAGGTGCTGTTGAATATGATATGCAGGAATCTTGGGTACTGCAAAAATCTCCTTCTCTCTGGTTTCTTTAGATTCCCTACTAGCCCATCAAAAATCATCTTGGAAAAGTTAAAGGGTAGATCAAAGATAGTTCCAACTGTAACATTTGCTAGATCATGACTCATCAGAGTCCATGATCCCTTCCTCGGAGAAAATCCATGAATGATATGATGAATAAGAAATCTGTATAACATCGGAAACAGACCCTTCTGAAACTGTCCCTCATGGACATTTCCTTGATACCCCATCGTTTCTTTGAAAATCTTCAATAGATGCTTTGTATCGAAGTTAATGTGATTGTGATCATCGTCATTCAGCCTTAAACATCTTCTGATCATCCTTTCAGTGATCTGTATCTCTTGTCTGGCCACGGTTGCCTCTATTCGTTTTTCATTACCGTCTTCAACTAGCTCTGCTAATCTCCAGAAATCCAAGGAGTGATTTCTGTAAACAGTTGGGCTTTCAGTGAGAGCGAAGCTGATATTTGACCGTGCCATCCATAATATCATCCGAGCCATCGGTTCATTCTCTGGTGTAACTTGTAGTAACGCGCACATGTTGTGATTTGGCTAAAAAACATACTTTGGCTCGTTATCTGCCATATCTGTAATACATAAACAAACACATTCAAAGTGAAATTAGACATAAAGTTTAATACTTTAGACAATTTCAAATTATAAAAATGAAGAAGAAAGAAAGAAATCTTCAAGAACCTGTTCTTCGACAAATTAATAACCTAAACACATAAACAGAGTGTTAGTACTCGAATACATAATCAAGTCACATTACAATCTAATCGTGATCGGAAAACATAATATTAATGCATACCGAGTTGGAATTAGAAGGCTGACAAAAATTAGGGTTTGGATTAATATTGAATTTGATAAGTCGGTTATTTTTCTTAGTAAGGGAGGTTTTGCAGTGGAAGGAGAGAGATAGAGGGAAATAATGTTGAAAAATTTGCCTAAGTCCTTCTTTTATACCCTTTTGAAAGTGGGTTTTAAATGCTTTTTGTCTTCTTGTGAATTACTAGCTGTCAACCAGTAACATTATCCACTTGATATATTAAAAACATTTAATTTCATTTAAGATCATAGGACCTTACTCGAAAAATTAATTTATCTAAAGTCTACTCGGTCTACTTCCACTAACAAACCTTACTCGGTCAAACTTTACTCGAAAAATTTTCATTTTGAATATAAAGTTTGCCCGAATACTTTCATTTTCAAATCATGCTCGATTAAGTAAATTAATTTAAAGTTAAGACATAATGAAGAAAGCTTACCCGAAATACTTAATTTCTTGAGAAATAAATCACAAGACTAACAATCAAGCACAGTTATCAAATAAACATTCTTACTAAGAATCAATTAAGATCCTCACAAAGAATTCCCAAATTCAAATTAAAACTTAACTAGCATGAACCCTAAAAATCATAATCACGTTTTGTCATATTAACTAACATATTCAAACAACGTATTCATTCAAGTATGAATCTAAACAATTTCATCATACCAATTCACATATTCAAGTAACGTATTCATTCAAGTATGCTTGTATACATAGTGTGCTCGAGCACTCTTTCAAATGTAAAGTGTGTTCGGACAACAAACTTATGCAAAGTATACCCGAATAACTTTCATATAGTACAAAGTGTGCTAGAAAAGAAATTCTAGCAGACAATGTACTCGGAAAGTTAAAGTTTTGAAAATTACCAAGTATATTGAAGGAACACAAGTGTACCCGAAATATAAAGTGTGCTCGGTAAACAAAGTTTGCCTGAAAACACTTGTAATTTCAAAGAAATCATAAACACACATATTACAGAGCATGCTCGGAATGAAATTAAACACATAAACATTTAAGTGTGCTATAGTCTAAAATTTATAGAGCTTGCTCGAAAATCCTATGTTAGCACTTAGCTTTCTAGGATAAACACATTCAATTATCAGCTATGCCTTTGTTCGAGAGAACTTATCATATCAAACCATACCCGAAACATGACAAACTTAAATAGTAACATCTAAGCATGCCCAGAAAGATTAACAAGCCTTTCCTAACAACATATTCACATAAAGCTTACTCGGTGTACTTACTCAAGTTCACAAAGTTTGCTTGAAAACACAATCAGCATATAACATGCATAGCTTACTCGAAGCTAACATATAACATGCATAGCTTACTCGAAACAAGAATTTCTTGTTAACAGTTAGCTATTTCAACACATAATCATCTCAAGACTTTAAGCTTACTCGGGAAAATGAGTACAATAGTGTACTCTATCCGAAAAGTGTAAACACTTCAAAGTATGCTCGAAAATCATAAAGTTAGTCAGAAATGACTAAGCTTACTCGGAAAGTTTGAAAACTATCAAACCTTACCCGAAACAACATATTCACACATAGACAACTGTTTTGTACTTGGAAAGGTTAACCTTACCCGAAACTACATATTCAAACAGTTTGTGCTCGAGAAGGTTATAACTCATCAAAACTTACTAGAACTTACATATTCAGACATAATCAACTGTTTTGTACTCGGAAAGTTTAAACCTTATTAACCTTACCCAAAAATACATATTCAAACAGTTTGTGCTCGAGAAGGTTATAAATCATCAAACCTTACTCGAACTTACATATTCAGACATAATCAACTGTTTTGTACTCGGAAAGGTTAAACCTTATTAACCTTACCCGAAAATACATATTCAAACAGTTTGTGCTCGAGAAGGTTATAAATCATCAAACCTTACTCGAACTTACATATTCAGCCTATTTTAGGCAAAATGCAACACTTTTGACTTAAACCACTTTTCAAAGACATTTCTAAGTTATGTATCATTTCAGAACAGAGTTTAAGATCAAATGGTGCATTTAGAGATCAAATTTCAGTTATACTTCACTTCAAAATAATTTCTTTTATAAACTGAAAAGATCTTAGGAATGGGATCATATTGACTAAGTAGCTTTCTCAATACTTCACTCTCAGCATTATTATGACAACTTAGATAGGTTAACAGCAGGTATAAACTTAGCATGATTTTCATCTCTTTGGTGATATGATTAAGGTTCAATTTGAGCATAATGCAATAATGGTCAACACTGTGCTCTGATGCCTCATATCTCTTCTCAAAGCTTATTTGGCTTTCCCCAGATCACCCCAATTTGACTCCAACCTCCTGTATTTGGTCAAAAATAGTTTCTTATGACAGAACATATTGTATTTTTGGACTTTTGTTATTCAAACATATAGAGGTTGAACGTTGGACTTACAGTTAGCAACATGCCTTTCATTCAAGATGAGACAGATTTTGTCAACATCTTTGTAGTTCTTGTTGTAACCCTCTTGTTTGATAAAATATTTAAAACATTTATCAAATTTTGGTTGATTTATTCATTCTTCCCCTTGTTTTTGATATTTTCTCAAATTTTCTTAAAGCATGTTCTTTGTCATATATAAAAAATGTTTCATTTTGGTTGACCAAATAACAACAGGCTCGTGTATGACTGGGTAATCACTTTTCTGCCATATCATTCGGAGAGATCTATCTTGAGACATGCAAAACAACTATGCATCTCCACATAAAGATTAGCATATTCATTATGTTTATATCACCTTAGATTTTACATCATCATGGGAAAGTAACCATACATGTTAATGACTATACTAAGGCCTTTTTAGCCTATTAATTTCATATGATCAGCTAAGTAGTCAATGTACTATCATTTCCCAATAAACACAGTTTAATATTTAATCACCCCAATTTCTCTTCATTGTCAGGTTAATGGCTATCCTGTTTTGACCAAAAGTGGTCAAACAGGACCAAACATACATGTCAATATATGTCCTTTCAAAGTCAGAGTTATTGACATAGTTTTAAGTGAAGGAATAAGAAACAAGTCATAATTGCGCCAAATGCGTTCAGTTTTTCAGGTAAATGGCTATCCTTTGAGTCAAATGAGACTTAAGGACCAAACATACACAGGTGCATGTCCTTCCAACTGGGCAAATGACATAATTTTCAGCAAAAACAACTTTTTGAGATCTTTCCCTTTAAAATTCCTTCTTTTAAGCTTCTTAAAAGCTTGAACTGAATAATCTTATCATATCTCAACACCATTAATCAACTTGCTCATATTTTGACCAAAATATTGTAGTTATGCAAAATTCATTATAAATTTCATTGAATCACTTAATTTTGACATAAAACACATTTTGACATAAAGAGTTGCTTCACATACTCAAATCTTAATCATTCTTTCATCATCAAGAAAGACAGACTGTACTCACATTCAATGTCTATACTATCTTAACAACTTCAGAAGATCAGATTAAGAACATATTCAAGTAACCATAATCATGTGATTACTCATGACATTATATAAGCAATTAATCTCACCTAAACAGATCAAACCACTTATCATAACATCAGATCAGTTAACATGATAGTCAAGAATTATCATCAATTTCAAACAAATTGCACAGATAGTTACTTAACCACCTATCAGTTAACTTCAAAACAGTGACATAATCAAAACATATTTAATATGTGTAATCTCTAAGAAAATAATCAGTTATCACAGAGAGACACACATAGAAACAGTTAATTCACATAGCATAGAACATACTCAGTAACATATTTAGCAACATATTCAGCAACATATTCAGCAACATATTCAACATGTGTGACCTCTTCTAAAATATTCAAGTAGCACATAGAGGTACACAACCAAGCACACATCCTTAATCAGATTTCATCAGAGTTGATCATCCCCAGGGCTTTCAAAAAAAAGTTGAACCTGGTTCTATCAAGTGGTTTGGTGAATAGGTCAGCCATATTATCACTTGTATCAACTCTTTGCATTTCAATTAAACCTTTTTCACTGCAATCTTTGATGAAGTGATGTCTGATTTCAATGTGCTTAGTCTTAGAATGTTGCAAAGGATTCTTTAACAGTAAAATATGCAGCAGTATTATCAATCAGAATATGGGTGTTTAGAAAGTTCAAACCATAGTCCAGCATCTGATTCTGAATCCAGAGAACTTGTGCACAGCAGGCAGATGCAGCAACATATTCAGCTTCTGCAGTGGAGATTGACACTGTGGTCTGTTTCTTGCATTGCCATGACACTAGCCTTTCACCCAAAAACTGGCATCCCCCTGATGTTGACTTTCTACTCATATTGCATCCATCATAATCACTGTCTGTATATGCAATCAGATCAAAGGATTGGTTCTTTGGATACCAAATCCCTAAGTCTGGTCTTCCCTTCAAATATCTGAATATTCTTTTCACAGCATTCATGTGGGAGACTTTTGGATTTGATTGGAACCTAGCACATACACAAACAACAAACATGATATCTGGTCTTGTTGCAGTCAGATACATCAGAGATCCAATCTTGGCTCTGTATTCATGTTCATCAACTGACTCCCCCTTTTCATCAGCTATCATCTTTTCTTTGGTGTCCATTGGAGTTGAGGCAGCCTTGTAATCATGACAGTTGAACTTGTTCAAAATGTCCTGCACATACTTAGCTTGGTGAATGAAGATTCCTTCATTCTTTTTGTTGAACCTGCAGTCCCAGAAAGAAGTTCATTTCACCCATGGAACTCATGCTGTACTTGGACTTCATCACCTCTTCAAACTCCAAACACATATTTTCATTTGTAGATCCAAAGATGATATCATCAACATAGACTTGTAAAAGCAGCAAATCTGACCCTTGTCTTTTGTAGAAGAGTGTCTTGTCAATGGCTCCCCTTGTGAAGCCATTTTCAAGTAAATGAGTTGATAACTCATCATACCATGCTCTAGGAGCCTGATGCAATCCATAAAGGGCTTTGTTTAACATATACACCCTGTTTGGATACATGGGATCCTCAAAACCTGGTGGTTGAGCCACATACACTTCTTCATCAATCTTTCCATTAAGGAATGCAGATTTGACATCAAGCTGGAATACTTTAATGTTCTTTGAGGCAACATATGCAAGAAAAATTCTTATGGCTTCCAATCTTGCAACTGGTGCAAACACTTCCTCAAAGGTTATCCCTTCCTTTTGAATACATCCCAGTGCTACAAGTATAGCTTTGTTCTTAATCACCAAACCCCTTTCATCCCTTTTGTTTCTGAACACCCATTTGGTTCCTATTGCATATCTGTCATGTGGCTTGTCTACAAGATCCCATACATGTAAATCTCTAAACTGGGCCAATTCCTCTTGCATTGCCTCTACCCAACTATTGTCTTTTAAAGCTTGAGCAATATTCTTTGGTTCTAATTAGGATAGATAGCAAGAGTACAGACAGATGTTTGCTATCTCAGAATGACTTCTTGTTACTCTTTCATGCAAGTCACCAATGATATTTTCAGCAGGATGATTCTTTTCAACAGTAGGAGTTTGTATTATCATATTTGTAGACAAATTTGTGTCAAGATTTGTTTCATTGATTTCAGGTTCTTCAATGATCAAATCAGCTTCTGCATCATGAAACTCTGGTGCTTCATCATTGGTTTGTCCTGAAGTAGATGCACCATTGTTTCCCAGATTCAAGCTTTGAAATAAGTCTTGAAATCTTTCTGTTGTTGCAGCTTCTTCATCATTTGATTTGTTGCCTGTGTCACTCCCATTCTGAACATGATCATTTTGTACATAAGGACTATCTTGACTTGTCATTTCCTGATCTTGTTCAATGTCATTGTTTGAGGAGCTTTTCACAAAAGTGTATTCCTGTTCTTTCCTAGCAACCTTTTTTCACAATTCTTCCAAGTCCAGTTCTTTCTTCTTATTTTCTTCAAGTACACTGGTCTTGTAGAATGTGTCATCAAAGTCTTCAGAATAAATCTTGAATGACTTTATTAACTTTTCATGATCAAACAGCCATGTTGCACCACTGACTGTGTTGAATTGATTCTCATTAAAAATAATGTCAGATGACTCTATCACACTCATGTGATCTTTCACATAAACTCTGTATGCCTTTGAGTGAGTAGAATATCCAACAAAGAAACAATCTAGTGACTTAGTTTGAAACTTGTTCAAATAGTCTCTAGTGTTCAATAAAAAGCATTTGCAGCCAAAGGGCTTTAAGAACTTGATGTAAGGCTTTCTATTGTTGAAAATCTCATAAGGAGTTTTATCAAGCCTTTTGTTCACAAGCACTCTGTTCTGAACATAACAAGCAGTGTTGATTGCTTCAGCCCAGAATGTGACAGGTAAGTTAGCATCAGCCAACATGGTTCTTGCAGCTTCTATTAGTGTTCTGTTTCTCCTTTCTGCAACACCATTTTGTTCAGGAGTTCTTGGAGCTGAAAATTGTTGCATTATTCCTTTCAGAGCACAAAATTCTTCCATAACTCCATTCTTGAACTCAGTACCATTGTCACTTCTTATCATCTTCACTTTCTTATTCAGTTTGTTTTCAATCATTGTAACACAACCCTTAATCAACTCAGCAGTCTCATCTTTGGTACTTAAGAAATAAACCCAAGTATATCTTGAATAGTCATCAATGATCACCAAACAGTATCTCTTCTTTCCAATACTTGGTACACTCACAGGACCAAAAAGATCCATGTGAAGTAACTCAAGGGGTTGATCAATTGAATTGATGAGCTTTGTCTTATGAGTAGACTTGTGTTGTTTTCCCTTCTGACATGAGTCACAATGATCATCTAACTTAAATTCTCTTGTAGGTAAACCAATCACATGTTCACCCTTGACCAGTCTATTCATATTCTTCAAGTTCACATGACACAACTTCCTATGCCACAATTTAGATTCATTTTCAGTGGCTTTGGAAACAAAACATGCACCACCTCTTGAAATAGCATCTTTCATATTCAACTCATACAAGTTGCCATTTCTTGGTGCCATCATCATAATCATTTCAGGTGGGATCACAAACTCAGGTTTTAAGATGAAACAATGAGAATCATCAAAACTGACTTTGTAACCCTTATCACACATTTGAGATATAC
The DNA here is from genome assembly GCF_021521415.1 of Bidens hawaiensis. NCBI lineage: Eukaryota > Viridiplantae > Streptophyta > Magnoliopsida > Asterales > Asteraceae > Bidens > Bidens hawaiensis. Next base: position 90,746 of record NW_027495115.1, on the reverse strand, counting down.
TCAACAAATTGCATTGTAGTCCCTCAACATGAAAGACATTGTCAAAAGACACCTTCCCATTTGTCAATATCCCTTTACCCATAATCTTTCCACCATTTTCATCACTCCCAAAGGCAACTGGACCCTCATATTTCTCTACATAATTCACAAGTGACCTCTTGTCACAAGTCATGTGCCTAGAACAACCACTATCCATAAACCATATATCATTCAATGGAGTGGCATGTTCCTGCACAAAGAGAGATTTGATTAGTTCAGTGATGAGATGCAAGCTTCATCAACTTGCAACTTATCAGTGTCAATTTCAGTGGCAGCTTGGGAAGTGAGTGTAGTAGGTTCAGGATCTTCATGAGTGATCTCCAGATTATCAGACTTGTCAGTTTCATATCCACACTCTCTTGGTGTCTTGACAAGTGAAGCTGAATTGTCAAGCTCAACTGAGGCAGTTATCTTTTCTTGTAAGACATAGTCCTTAGTTTCTGAGAAGTCTCTTACATCAGTCACAGCTTCAACTTTAGCTTCAGGTCTAGGTTTCCATGTGAAACCTTGTGGTTCATATCCATGTTTTAACAAGAACTTTTCATCACCAGTGAGTACAGCTTGTTTCTTTCTTTGATATACAGTTTTTCTTCTTGATTTCTCACTGCCTGATGATTCTTGTGACCCATCAGACTTGACTGAATGAGTATTTTTGGTAAATTTCAATGACTGGTTCTCCATTATCACCTGCTTTTGCTTCTGAGGTGATTTACTTCTTCTCACAGTCTCAGTCATTTTCTTCTTTTTCTTTGTCTCAGCCTTTACTTCAACTCTTGTCTCTATGCTATTCACATTTCCCTTTCCCAAATACATGGCATACTTCTCTTTGTACAAAACAAAGTCTTGACCAAACTTTGTTCCATTTGGGACATGAAATGGCTGAAACTTGAGTCTCTCATTACATGAATCAGTATGGTGTCCATATTCATCACACTTTCTACACCACACCTTTCTTTTGAACATTTCATGTTCTTTTGGTCTCCTGAATCTTTCACTTGGTTTGGGCTCTCTCATACCAATTGTCTTTTTGTTTTTCAGATTGTTAAAATCAATTGAGAATGGAACAAACTCAGCCATTCTGATGTCACTTCTTTCTACATTCCCTTTAACAAAGACAACCTTTTTCAAATTCAGTGGTTGATCATCTTCATTCTCTCAATATCTTGACTTCCTTCTTTCATATTCCTCAACAGTTTCTACCTCACCCACATCAAAGTCTTCAACACTTGAAAAGATAGGATAAATAGGAGTAATATATTCTATATCCATTTCTTCCTTATTTACCTTCTTTTTCTTGTTCTTTTCTAATTTTTCCAAAAACTTTTTGCTTAGAGGTCTGACAGCATTGTAACACACATTCTTCTTTTCACCAATGTCAAAAGAAACATGTTCTCTTTTCATTTGCTCATTCATTCATTTCATTTTATGTGTAACTGGAGGATACTTTGGAAGTTGATCAACAGATTCAGGCTTTCTATATTTTCTTCCTTTTTCAGCAGCTTGAATTTCCTTTTCAGTAATTTGATCACTCAAATCACTCAGATCATCTTGATCCAACTCATCTGAATCAAAGTCATCTTCAGAGACTTGAACTCCAATTGACTTTTCTTGCTTTAGTTATTTCTTCATAACAAATTCACCATCTTCACTCACCTCAACATTCTTGTACAAATCTGCAACATCTTCTTTGTCTTGAAACACATCTTTGAATTGTTGTAGATAAGCACTTCTCTTCTCTTTGTCAACTTTAGGCATAAAGTTGTTGTTGAATGGTGGTGGAACAGCCTTGTACTTTTCATCTTCTTTTTCTTTATTCAGAATTCCACAAATGTTTCCAGTTGAAACTAAGTTCTTTAAGAATTCATTTTCAGTTTGCAGCTTTGTATTCAGCACCTTTTCATCAATCACAATCTTTTTCAACCCACTAATTTCTGTTGTGAATCTTGTCTGAGCTCTATAGCTATTCATACAATCCTCTTCCAAACTTTTCATTCTTTCCTCACTAACAATCTCACTTGCCTCATAAGCATTGATAATGCTTTGCTTCTTAAAACACTCACTTTCCAGCTTACCAACCTTTTCTTTTAATTCATTGACAAGTTTAGGTAAATCAGCATTAGGATCAGAATGTACCTTAGATGAAGATGCAGAGTCTATGACCATGAATGCCACATTAGCTCTTCTGATATCATCTGCTATATCTTCCTCATGGTTACTCCAGTCAAAGCTTCCCTCATGCTGAGTAGTTACTGCCACATTGCCTTGATTTCTTGGTTGATATTGGTTTGCTGGAATGTTGTTAGTTGCAGGGTTTTGAACAACTTGATTCTGATTGTTGTTCATTTGATATACTTGATTCTGATTCATACCCTGCTGGTTGTTCATCTGAGGCTGATAGTGGTTGTTAAAATTGGGATTGAAGTTGTTGTTTGGATGGAAGTTGTTGTTGTTGGGATTGAAGCCTTGGTTATTGTTGAAGTTCTGCTGGTTGTTGTTTCTATGCACATTCTGCTGGTATTGTTGTTGGTTTCTAGGCTGTTGGAACTGATTGACTTGAAAGTTCCTTGGCATATTGCACTCTCTTGCAAAGTGTCCAGGCTGTTGACAGTTGTAACAGATAGCCTTGGACTTGTCAAATCCTATTCTCTCATTTGGACCAGAAACTAGTGATCTACAAGTTCTATTGTATAGTCTCTTGCTTCTTAATGCCAACATTGCAGCTTGCCATTTGAGATCCATGTTTTCAAGGTCATCAGCATCTATTTGTTCCAAATCATCCTGCACTACACTTGTGTGAATCAAGTTTTTGGCCACAAATGCATTGTAGGATTCAGTGAACATAGACATTAGGGCTTGTGCATCACTCCCTTGAACATGCCCTGCACCAGCACTTTGAGCATTTTCATTTCCCACAGAGACTGAATCATCATCCATTAATTGAACATTAAACCTCTGTTGACCACCTTGACTGCTTGAACCACCTCCAATGAATGACCTAGGAGTCTCATTGTTGTGATCACTTGGTTCTTCAATGATGGGAATTTGTTGTTGATTCTTTGTTGTAAGATTCCCCAATGGAGAAATTAAAGCATTTGACACATTGAAACTTGGTTTATCTTCCTTGATCATTTCATTCTCAATCATTTCAAGTTCAGCAGCTTGAAGAAAACATACTACATCATCCAATTTCAATTCATTGAAATTTTGCTTTTGAAGGATGAATTTGCAAGCAGTATACCATTCTTTTGGCATTGAGTTGAGCAACTTTGTATTCAAATCAAAGTCAGTCATTACATAATCAGTTGTTCTCAACTCATTCACAATACTCAGAAAACGTTCTAGTATTGACTTCAACCTTTCACCATCTCTATACTTGAATCTTTCTAATTGTTGCTTCAGTCTTTGCTTCTTAATGTTCTTCAATTCAGTGTTCCCTTCATACATCTCAAGGATTGCATCATACATTTCCTTAGCACTTTGATGATATGCAACCTTTGTGAGGATTTCCCAAGACAGACCAAGTTTGAGCATAGCCAATGCTCTGTCATCAACTTTTCTCATTCTCTCTCTGACAGCAGCAATAGCATTTGCATTAGCACCTTCTTCAACAGCAGCTTGTGGACCGTTCTTGATAGAATTCCACATATCCACATCATTAAAACAAACAGCAGCCTCAAAAAGCACTTTCCACTTGGTAAAGTTCTCCTGACCATACAATCTAGGTATCTTATTAGTAGACACCTCTTGTTCCTCATATCCAGACATTTTCTTAAAATAGAAGTTAAGTTCTTATCAAAAATAGATTAACATAATCAGATCTGAGAATAAATTCTAAGATCTGAGGTGTCTGATATGAATAGAACAAGATTCAACAATAAAAATCAAAGTTTTAAGTGAAATAAGGAAAAGAAAACACCTAAAACTAGTAGATCTGGAAGAAAAATGAAGAACAGAGCTTCTGACGTCACAAATCAATCGAATAGTGCTCTGCTTACGTCATTCTTCTTCAAAACTTAATCAGCAACAATCTTTCTAAAAATAGCAGCAACAGGCTCTGATACCACTTGTCAGGTCCCGAAGTCTTGAATGTCTGGTCGATTCGAATCGGATCATAATCAATCATGTCATAACTCACACAAAATTAATCGTGTTGACAAGCGAGTTAATGACGGGTTACTATGTTTAGAAAGATGACCGTTTGTTAAAGGCGGAATCAATAACAAACATACGGTTGCAATGAATATTCAAAATACGAAGACACACGAAGGATTCACTCAAAAGATTTCCATTTATATAACGTTAATCATACAAAAGGATAATCGATTAGGGTTTAGGAGGAATCCTAGGACAGCCGTCACACACAAAATATTCTCTCAATTAATGTGTCGGTCTTATCCTTTTCTGTCTCTCGTGTCTGTCTCTCGTGTCTGTCTCGTCTGGCGGCGTGCCCTAAATATTCTATTTATAGGCCTGCCAACCTAGGACAGGCTGTCATTCCTTCTAGAAACCCTATCCGATAGTACATATTCAATTTACATATTCAAAAATATACTAAGTGTAAAACAAGTCTTCCGGGTAGGCTTTTCATTAAACTTCAGTCTCCGAGTACGCAGTGTACTCGGCCTTCCTTCAGACTTGGTAAACATAGAAGTGTACTCGGAATCAGTTTCCGGGTAGACTTTACTTAAAGAATATTTTACTAAGTAAAATATTCACCGAGTAGACTTCAATCTTCATGAATCTATCAAACTTTGCTCGACAAATCCTTACGGGCAACCTTGTTCTTCTATGATCCTGTTCGGCTCATTGTCAGTTGAACAACTTATTGATAAGGCGTACTCGGGAGTACATACCTTACTTGAGCAGAACCTTACTCGAGATAACTTAAAGATATTCTATTAACTCATCAAGTATACTTGGACCATAATTATTAAAGAATACCTTGCCCGGTCTTCCAATTACTTGGCTTCTTGGACTTGGTTGACCAAACCTTACTCGGAAGAGTAAATTACTTGGTCTTGAAGAACAACCCTGCTTGACAAAGTGAATCTTACTCGGATATGCCAAATTAATGAACCTTACTCGGAAATCACTAAAAAGCATACCTTGCTCGGATATCCACTTAAGAAGACTATTTGAAGTAAACCTTGCCCGGGAGGCAAAATCTTGTACTCGGCTAAGTAAAAGCTTACTCGAAGGTCCAAGGTGTGCTCGGATTCAATACTTAGCAGTTTCTGAGGAGGTTGAGAAGATTCCAATCTTCCATATTCTTCGTTTAAGTCAAATCTCCTCATTTGGGTCAAACTCTTGACCCAACAGGTCTCAACTTCCCGTCATCATCTCTTCGAGTTTGGAGACGGAGGAGAAGGAGAAGTTGATGGTTGTTCTAAAATCTCATATGCATGCCATCGCATGGAAGCTTATGGATATCAAAGGTATAAATTCGTCATTTTGCACGCATAAAATATTTATGGAGGACGAGTTTAAACCTGTGGTGCAGCCGCAGATGCGGCTTAACCCTAACATGCAGGAGGTTGTTAAGAAGGAGGTTATTAAGTTGCTCGATGCTGGTTTGATTTTTCCGATCTCCGACTCCGCGTGGGTTAGCCCAGTCCAGGTGGTCGCTAAAAAGGGCGGTATGACAGTTATCACGAATGAAAAGAATGAGCTCATACCGACACGGACTGTAACAGGGCGGCGAGTTTGCATCGACTACCGTAGACTTAACGAGGCCACACGAAAGGACCACTTCCTGCTTCCATTCATCGATCAGATGCTTGATCATTTGTCAGGATAGCAGTTCTATTGTTTTCTTGACGGCTTTTATGGTTATTTCTATAAAAGCCTTTATGGATGATTTTTCTGTCTTTGGGAATTCCTTCGATGACTGTTTGCGTAACTTAGATCGAGTGCTCACTAGATGTGAAGAGACGAACCTTATGCTTAATTGGGAGAAATGTCACTTTATGGTTCGTGAGGGTATTGTTTTAGGTCATAAGATTTCTAGTGCGGGGATTGAGTTAGATAGAGCTAAGGTAGACACCATTTCCAAACTTCCACCGCCAACGTCTGTGAAGTCTATTCGTAGTTTTTTAGGTCATGTGGGATTCTATCGCCGATTTATTAAATATTTCTCGAAAATCTCCCGTCCGATGACCCAGCTTCTAGAGAAAAATTGGCCGTTCTATTTTAATAAGTTGTGTTTGAGGGCCTTTGAGTTGATTAAGGAGATGTTAGTGAGTACTCCTATTCTTGTTTCTCCCGATTGGACTCTTCCGTTTGAGATCATGTGTTTTGCGAGTGATTTTGCTGTTGGGGCCGTGTTAGGGAAGCGTCAAGAGAAACATTTTCATCCCATCTATTATGCTAGAAAAACCCTTAACGATGCTCAGGAGAATTACACCACGACTGAGAAGGAACTTCTTGCGGTTGTTTTCGCGTGCGATATATTCCGTTCCTATCTCGTGCTTTCTAAGACTATCATCTTCTCTGATCATGCGTCTCTACGTTACTTGTTCACTAAGAAAGATGCGAAGCCTCGACTCCTTCATTGGATCCTTTTGCTTCAGGAGTTCGATATTGAAATTAAAGGTAAAAGAGGAGCTGAAAATGTTGCCGCCGACCACTTGTCACAGCTAGAAAATTCCGACATGGACAGACCCAGGAACAGGGGATTGGTGATGATTTCCCGTGTGAGACTTTATTGTATGTAAAGGCTAGTGATGAGGGGTTTCCATGGTTTGCTGATCTTGCTAATTATCTATCTTTTGGTGAGTTAGTGCCAGGACTGACATATCAGCAAAAGAAGAAGTTCTTTGCATATATCAAGTTCTACATTTGGGAGGATCCGTACTTATTCCGTATTGGCTCATATCAGGTGATTCGCCGATGCGTTTTTGGTGATGAAGCTCGCAGCATTATTGGACATTGTCATGAGGGCCCGACTGGTGGCCATTTCGGTGCATCTTATACCGCCAAACGCGTGTTTGATGCGGGATTCTATTGGCCGAATATTTCTCGTGATGCACATAAGTTTGTTCGTTCGTGTGACGCATGTCAGAGAGCTGGAAACATCTCATCCCGAAGTGAGATGCCCCAAACCCCATCCAGGTGGTTGAGATCTTCGATATATGGGGCATTGATTTTATGGGTCCGTTTCCTATGTCTAGAGGGAACAGATACATCCTCGTTGCTGTCGACTACGTGTCCAAATGGGTGGAGGCTCAAGCCTTACCTAGAAATAACGCGCGAGTTGTTGTGGGATTCTTTCGAAAACTCTTTGCTCGATTCGGTACTCCTAAGGCCCTGATTAGTGATCGGGGTACCCACTTTTGTAATGCTGAGATGGATAAGGATCTGAAACGTTATGGGGTCATCCATCGACTTTCTACGGCCTACCATCCTCAGACTAATGGTCAAGTGGAAAACACCAATCGTCGCATTAAGAGGATCTTAGAGAAAATGGTTGGGAACAGTCGCGGAGACTGGGCTGAAAAGCTAGATGATGCACTTTGGGCCTTCCGTACTGCATTCAAAACGCCTATCGGGACCACTCCCTTTCGGCTAGTTTATGGAAAGGCGTGTCATCTCCTTTTTGAGTTAGAACATCGTGCATATTGGGCTTTTCGAGCCGTAAATCTTGATTTATCTGCGGCGGGAAAGAGTCGTTTTCTTCAAATTCACGAGGTTGAGGAATTACGGAATGAGGCGTATGAAAGAAGTTGGGGGTATAAGGAGCGGACAAAGGAACGTCATGATAAACATATTAAGGGGCCCAAAGAGTTTAAGTGTGGGGATAAGGTGTTTCTGTATAATTCCCGGTTTGTATGTATGTGTGATTTTGAGTATTTGAATTTTAAATTTTTGATCATGACCGCGCTTTTAGGAGACTGCCAAAAAAACTTCACAGGCTTAATTACTTGTACTATGTGTTAAATGGGTTGACCTCTTAAAATTCAACTCTCTTTTTTATATGTATTATATATAGTTAAAAATAAGATCTGCACACTCCCCAATGTACACGAATGAGCTCATTCGTTAATTCAAAATTAACGAATGACCATTCAATCATTAAGTCATTCGTTAGCAACATGTAACTATAACGAATAACATACTATTCGTTCTTCATTCTTTATCACAACCTATAGGGAATGAGGTCATTCGTTATCAGGCCAGCGGAAGCGAATGTGATGTAACGAATGGTGACATTCGTTATCATTTCTCATTGCGAAGACCTACATTCCTTATCATTTATGATAGCGAAAGGGTTCCATTCGTTAAAACAAAGAAACTAATGGGGTATTAAATAAAAAGTAAAAAAATGAATTTTCATTTTAACTTTCCAAGGATTAAATATGCATCAAAACCCGTGTTTTGATGAACTTTACCTTAAACGTTTATCACTCCGGGTAAGAACCAATACCTTAATGTGTTTTACGTAAAAACACATAAGTTAAAAAGAATTAACTTAAAACCAATTAACTTAAAAATATTTGAAATTCTTGTTGTATTTTCTTCTTCAAATATTACCTTTTAGCTCGGAAGTCGAAAATAAAGCAGAAAACAAAATAAAAACAAAATATTTTTGGATTTTGAATATTTTCAAATTAAAACAAATATAGAACTAAGACAATTATGAAATCTATTCTATGAAAGCAATACATATTTTTGTGAGTTGAACAGAGAATCATATTGACCAAGTCGCCCTTCCACCACCGTTTTATATTTCAGCGTTAATTGACTGGTGCTAAGTCAGTCATTGGTATTGTTGTCCACTTAAACTTTGACAAAAATGTTTCTGAAATTTCAGTGATATGATTAAATTTGTTCATTTAAGCACGAATCATAAGTGGTCCGCCATCTTTCAGACACAATTTATATATCTCATATCATGAAGCTTATGATGTATGTCTTTTTCTTAAAAAAAAATGATTAGCTGTGACACATGCAAAAATAACTAATAGAAAATAAAGCAGAAGGATAAAATTTTCCCTTAAGATTGGTATTACTACACGCAGATAAGGTTCCATTTTCACAAAATAAAAAGATAAAATAAGTTGAAATTGTACAGACCTTAACCTCTAGTTCGATACATTGCTTTATAGTATACGCGGACAAGATCCAATGCTTGTACGAAACACCAAGAAAATAAAGCTAAATACTTTGGCCTTAATCCTCATATCATTATTTCTACACGCGTAGAGAGTCCAAGATAAAGCAAAAAAAAAGAAAAAAAATAAAGTTGAATTTAATTGTAAAATGAAAAGAAAAATAAGTTGAATTTCTTAGCAAAATGAAAGCATGCACACACGCCAATCTTCAAAGCTTTTTGAGACTTAAAACATACATCAATCATGCTTACAGATGTTAATCCACCAGATTTGACAAGGGTTTATATTTATATAAGTTACTTTTCCTTACTGGCTTGTTTTAAAGCCTACTAATGCACTAATACAATTAAACACATAGTCTTTTACGCTTATTTCTTACTGGATTTGGGACTAGATGACCAATGTACTATCATCTTCTCTTTTTTGCTTCAAAACTCATTTTTGAGGAGCATAATTTCTTTAATGCATTTGTATTTTTGTAATATTTGAATGTTTTTGGTTTTTATCTGTACAAACAGAAAGCATATATTTTTGTATTTTTCCCTTTTTCTCCCCCAAAAACCAAAATATTAAAGAAAACAAAACAAAATAAAAACTATACAAACCAAAAGTGATTATCCGAGCTTAAGGATATCAGCAAGAGTTATTAAACTGTATAAACCGAAAAAAAAGTTGAATCGTGTTTTATCAAATGCTTTGATAAATATGCCTGCTTTCTGAAAATCCGTGTGCACATTCTCTATGTCGATTAATTTATTTTCAAGGCAATCATGAATAAAATGATATCTAATATCAATATGTTTCATTTTAGAGTGGTGCACGGGGTTATTCATGAAACAAATAGCAGCTGAGTTGTCAATAAAAATGGGAGTAGTAAGAAACTTCAAACCGTAATCCCGCAAGTTTTGCTGGATCCATAAAACCCGTGTACAGAAACTCAAACTCGAGGATTCCACGTATTCGGCTTCTAATGTTAAAGTGGAGTCCGCGGTATGCTCCTTACACTGCCAGGAAATAAGCGGCTTCCTATAAATTGACAACCCGCTTTAGTTGACTTGAAGTTGATCTTTTATCCTCCATAGTCTGAACCGGAAAACGTAGTGAGTTCAAAACTATCATCCTTGGGATACCATAACCCGATGTTAGGATTACTCCTTAAATAGTGAAATATACGTTTAACCGCCACCAGATGAGTCACTCGAGGACTCAATTGGTACCTGAAAAATAAACAAACGTCAAACATAATATTAGGACGAGAAGCAGTAAGATACATTAAAGAACCTATCATAGCTCGGTATAGGGTCGGATCAACAGTATCCTCCAATTCGTTCTATGACAAATTGTGACCCACGGGAAGAGAAGTAGAAGGATTTTTTCAGCAGTTATCTTGAATAGGCTCAATACGTCGTTCACATACTTCATCTAATGAATAGAAATTCCAGCATCAGATTGAGGAACCTACAACCATAAGAAGAAATTCATCTCCCACATCGAGCTCATCTCAAATTTTGTCTGTATTGACTTCTTAAAATCCTTACACAACTTGTCATTTGTTGAGCCAAATATGATATCATCGACATAAATCTAGACGAGGAGCAACTCTACTCCGACAGTCTTGTAGAAAAGGGTATAATCCATAGTCCCTCGTTTGAAGCCACTATTCGTAAGATGGTCAGCAAACGTGCCATACCAATATCTCGGGGCTTGGTGTAGACCATAAAAAGCCTTGTTTAAATAGTAAACACGATCAGGATAGTCCAGATCTTCGAAACCAGGAGGCTGTTTCACGAACATCTCTTCATGAAGTTCTCCGTTAAGAAATTCACTTTTAACATCCATTTGATATACTTTAATGTTCTTGAAAGCTGCATAAGCCAGATATATGCGTATAGCTTCCAATCTTGCAACATGAGCATATACTTCGTTGTAATTTACGCCTTCTTGCTGATGAAATCCTTTCATGATCAAACACGCTTAATTCCTTACGATGACCTCATGGTCATCCTTCTTACATTTAAAGACCCATTTGGTTGGGATAGGCTTCTTAACTCGATCAGATTTATCGATGAGATCCTATACACCTAGTCGACTAAACTTTTGCAATTCTTTTTGCATTGCTTCTACCCATGACGAATCTTCAAGCGCCATACAAACACTTCTAGGTTCCATTTGAGAAAGAAAACAAGTGTATTTCACAAGATTGTCTTCAGCATCATGAGATGATTACCCGACCTCATGATTATCAATAAACGGTACTGAAGAATATCAACGAAATGACACTCATCTTATGATACATAAATTATATCAGATGTTTCAAGATGAACATCATTCACTTCGTTATTATAGTTATAAGTCCTTGGTGTGGAAAATAATTGATCTTTTAAGTACGCACGCACCAAGTCTTAATCAGGGAGATCAATTATGGGAGTAAACGAATTAAATAAACTCTCATAATCGAACATCCAATAAGGACCATTGCCAACAGGAGGTGTTGTGTAGCTTTGGAAGTCAACATGGTACCATTATTCAACACAACCAGAATAGAAGTTAAAAACAGGTTTGTTAGGCGATGTTTAGCCCAAAAAGTAACCCTCAACAGCCTTCTCCTGGAATTTTCAGTCATCACGTTTTAACATCGTACAAGGACACCCAAAAGGTTCTAAGAACTTTAAGTTAGGTTTACGGTTATTAAGAAGCTCGTAACTCGTCTTTTTGCAGCTTCTTAATAGTCAGAACATGATTAAGGGTGTAGCAAGCAGTATTCATAGTCTAATTCCAAAATTGAACAGGAAGCTTTGAATCTGCAAGCATTGTTCTTGTTGCTTCAATCGATGTTTGGTTCTTCCTTTCAGCAACATCGTTCTGTTGAGGTACGTAAGGATCACTATTCCCGATGGATCCTATTTTGAATGCAGAAAAGTGCAATATAGTATTTCTGAACTCCGTACCATGGTCACTCCGTCTCACCTTGTGTTTTTAAAGTGATTCGATCTTTGTGATTAAGTTATTGACAAGAAACGGTGTCTGATCTTTAGAACTCATAAATAACACCCACGAGTACCTCGAATAGTTGTTGGTTACAACTAAACGGTACCAATATTCAACAATATTCGCATGATTCACAGAATTAAATAACTTCGTTGGGTGCGACTTCTTATTTGTTTGCCTTTCTTGCATGCAACACAGTGATCGGTCAACTTGAAATGCTTTAGGGAAACCCCATCTACCAAATAATTTGCCATCAAATAGTTTATCTTTCTGACATGAATATGACCCATACACCTATACCACAAAATCGAGTCTTTCTCAATTACCTTAGAGACAAAACATGTTTCAACAAATGTAGAAGTCGTTACCTTAGTACTCATATTCAATACATAAATATCATTCGATCGAGGAGACCGCATAACAACCATGTCTTCTGGAATTACATATCCTGGTTTGTGTATTTTGCACTCCTTGTCGGTGAACAAAGTGGTATACTTTTTGTCACAAATTTAAGAATCACTCAACAAATTGTGATCCATCTTTCACAATATTTAACTTTCTCAAATGTAATACTACCGTTTGACACATATCCTTCCTTCGTAACCATGCCCCATAATTACCCGCAAACACTACATAACCCCCTTGTATATTTTTCACATTGGTTAGTAGATCAGTATTGCCGGTGATGTGACGAGAGCATTCACTATCCATGATCAAATTTTCACCTGATATTGTCTTGGATAAACTCTGCACATACAAGAAACATGATTAGACCAAAAAGGCAGCCCAAGCCTCAATCTTGTGCACCTCTTTCATTTCTACAAAAGGTTTAATCTTAACAGAATCCAAATGTGGTTTAGATGCTTGTGAATATGTCACAGGTTTCTTATACTTTGGTCTATGATATGCATCTTGAACCACGTTTGTGTTCACATTGTTGCAAATTGGTTGTATTGGAACAAACAATTTGGGCTTTAATTTCACTGACGTTTCATTAACATGAACCACCTTGCGTGGATTCACACTTTGAAAGAAAATGTGGGTCTCATCAACATGACATGGGTCTCTTGAGAATCTCCTCAACCACAAGAACCTTTTGATTTGTTCCTTGGCAATTTGATGAGAATTATTCATTTTTCGTGTTCCACAATTTCTGACAACGTGCCCACGTTCACCACATAAGAAACATGTTCACATATCAGAAAACATACGTTGTGGTTCGATTGATTGTGCAACATTCGGTTGACAAGAATCACTTGTAACTTTTAACAATATCTTCATTATCAAACGTCACAGCCCTTTTCTTTTTGTAAAAATCCAAGTTTGAACCGTTAGAAAAACTTTGTAAAGTGTTGATTCCAGTAGAACCAACTAACTTTATTGGCTTAATAGTATTAATGTGTTGTTTCAAAATTGGTCTAACGATAGGCTTGTTTAACGATTTAGATCTTTCGAAAGCTTGTTCAAGATCATGTAAACTAGAGGTCTTGTACTGAAAGACAATCTCAATCAATTCAAGTTTGAATAAGTGTAGGGTAATGTTGTTCTCATCGAAAACTTTGTATACCCACTTTAGTTTAAACACATGACTCGTGTTTAATTTACCAATAGAAGGATGAATGAACCACATAGCGTTTTATTCCGTTTTTGTGTTGTTTTGTGCGTAAACCGTTAACGAATATAACTTGTTCTTGCATGAAATTAAATGTTTGTGTATATGATAGGTACCATGTTGAAGAGAGCGAAAAAATGAATTTAATGAACAAGGAATCAGGTCAAACGGGATTCGGATGAAGCCGGTATGAGTGTTTGAAGATAAACGAGTCAGAAAACGAAGAAACGAGCACCTAGGGCCTGGCCGCGCTACGCGACCAGGTGAGGCATCCATGACCGCGCTATGTGATGTCTCACATATCTCAAAGGCTGCCAAGAATGTTCAGGAACCAGCTACTCCATCTATTTTGACTTCTACTGGGCATTGTAGGCTTGTTTTAACCTATTTTATATTAGGAAGGAGGTGTTTTTTCCAACCATTTAACATATATATAAATGGCTAATACCCTATGAACGAATTACAAATACTTTTTCCAGCCATCACACCTGCTCTAGAGGAGAAACCCAGGAGGACAAGCTACGGTTCTATCTTATATCCTTCGGTTGCCGGTTTTGACTACTTTAACGTTTGTGAGTTTGTTTTTGGTTTTTAATCATTCAAACCTTTTGTAAGCAGATTTATATGAACATGTTATCATTTATGTCAATTTTATCTACTATTCATTGATTATGATTGGCTAAACCTATTTGTTCTACCTAGGTTAGGTGATTATTGTTCGGTTTTGATGAACTAAATGGATTGTTTGATGAATATGACATGAATTGCTATTGAATGTTTGGTTTAATGATGATTTACGTTGTGTTTAGTGGCTGTGATTTTATTGGTTTTATCACATAATCTCGTACTTCGATTAATTGAATGGATTTAAATTGATAGTTGTATATTCAATTCTTTACTTTGTGTTTAGAGTTTGATTGCGGAAGGATCAACCATAGGTTTTGTGAGATTGTTAATTGATATAAGTCAGCGGCTAAGCACCTTTTTAGAGACTTAAAGGTGATAGGAAGTAAACTCGTCTCATAGTATGACAAACTGAAAATTTTTTTCTTACTTTTTCAGACACTCATCATGACTTGACTCAAATTTTCGGGACGAAAATTCTTTAACATGGGAATGATGTGACAATCGTCAATTTCAGGTTAACTCCGTTAACTCCGTTAACTCAACTCCGTCAATTCAAACTTAAGATCATTGAATCTGTAACGCACACCTCATTACATTTAAACTAGGGTTTAAATGACGCTTAACACTTACTACATGTGTAGTCTTTCGGGAATTGCACCGAAACGCAAACGAGTTGACGCAAACGATTGGTGAATAAACGAAAAACGTCAAAACAATAATTATGTGATAATTATGTGTTAGACTTATGTGTTATGTGATAACATTCTTATAAACATTAACTTAATATGCAAGAACTAGTTAATTAAGCTAGAAAAGTAACATTTGAAAGTTAAGGGACCAAAGTGTATTATATTATTATTATTAATATTAACCTAAACCCTAAACTCCCTTCTCTCTTTCTCTTCCAAGTCGACGGCAGCCCCCCCCCCCATTGCTCTCCTCGCGATCGGCACACATACACACACATATCACTTGGTTTTGATCTTGGTTTTTCACAATTGAAGCATCCTACATCCGTTTCTAGCCATCTCCTACCTTCCTCTTGCTTGTATTGGTGTTTTTGAAGGTATAATTATAAACCCTAGGTCCGATTTTCATATGTATATGTGTTCATATGTTTTATCTTGATTAGATGATGTATTGATTGTGATTTGATAACTAGAATTGATGTTATTACATGTTAATTGTTTGTGTTTTTTATTTGAGTTCAAACAAAAACCCTAATCATGTATGTAATGTGTAATTGATGTGCATGGATAGTGATTATGGAGTCTAGAGTGTTATATGAATGAATTATGGTCCATAGATAGTTAATATGTTGAGTTTGGATGCAAACAGTTTCTGGACAGATTGTGTTATTGATGTTTAATTGACTGTAACGGGGTGTGAATGTGAAAATTGGTCGAGATAATTGATACTACAGTGAACTAGGTTGAGTCTAGTTTCTAAAGAATATAAATTTGCAATTTTTGGACGTGTGAAAGTTAACCTTTATGATTTTACAATAACATTGTGCAAAGCTGAGTTGTTAGACCTGCTGTTAGGTTGTTTTGTAAATATTATATCTCATGAACTACGAGACCAATTGGGTTGGTTCCACTTCTGTAAGTTGACTTGTTGAGTTAGGAACCTAAACCAAGTGGTCTTGCATTTGTTGGATTTTTCATTTAACAGGAATTTCAAATAACATTCTGTTGCGCATGAATTTGACTGTTCTGAGCTTGCTGTAGTGTTTTGATCATTATGAGAAATCTATGTAGAATAAAAATAAAATAAAATATGTTCTGGAAACCTAACACATGCATGCTTTAGTGATGATTTTTGGTAAATTAATTGAGATGCTATGGTGGAATAGTACAATCTTTCAAGTAGAACTTCTGTCTCAGTGAAACTAGCTGCTGAATTTTGTGAAAATGCATGAAACATGATAATTGCTAGTTAATTGTTATGTTTTGACCAATTTGCCCCTGCGGGGAATACTTGCTAAATAGTTGTCGTGTTTTGACCAAATTGCCTTTGCGGGGAATAATTGCTAGTTAATTGTTATGTGTGACCAAATTGCCCTTACGGGGAGTAATTGCTAGTGATGTACATTATTAATACATGACACGTAAATAATTGCTCACACACGTATCGTATCACAATTGTACTCGTTAAGTCACACACGATTCACAAACAAACACGAAACGTATCTTGTGATTAGGAATTATGTGCCGGGTCTAGAGACTCGATATTAGTTCCGATACTTAGAAAATCTCCTTGTTGTTTTAGAACGCTAGAGAGAGTTTTCTGTGACGCGCATCACTTGGTGATTTATTTTGGGAATTCTTCGCAAACAGTGAGTTTCACTTACCCCTTTTAAACTGTTTTAAACGCTTTTCACTTGGGGGAGATAACATACTCCGAAAAACGCATTTAAGATTTTGTTAGTAAATTATATATCACTTGTAAAGGCTAAGTGGCAAACGAAACAATTGAAGTCCTACACATCGAACCGGTTAATATTTGGAATAGCGAGTCACTGTTGAGTAGTACTACTGGGTTTGACAAACCCCACCCAACGCTAAACTCGACTGGAGGTCGAGCGGGTGTAATTTTGGCTAACACGTACCATGGTCTGGATGACCTGGTGACAAGGCACTTGATAAACAGTCAGCTTCGGTGTCGAACACTTAGTAATACTTGTTGTATAGGCTAGCTACCTATCGATATATAATTGATTTAACACTATATGGTAACGCAAAACGCTGAACGCAAAACGCTAAACGCTGAACGCAAACGCTAAACGCTTTATTTTATTTAAACTTGTGAACTCACCAACCTTGTGTTGACACTTTTAGTTTGTTATTCTCAGGTAGCCGAGACGGGCACGCGGTATAGGATCATGCATTGCTTGAAACGCTTTTGTTGTGCAAACTATTTTTAAAACTGTTATCAATTGGTTTAAGTCATCCTGCGTGACGCAACATTTATTTCATGGTTTTTTTCGCTTCCGCATTTAATTACTCGTAAACGTTTTCGTGGTTTGAAAACTTTGTTTTTATGGTTTGATTATAACTGATGATTCCGATCCTGTTAGTTCACACCCTCTGACGGTAAAACTCCGTTAGTGGATTTTGAGGGTGTGACACATAGCTTTTACTTGTTAGAATTAGGATTGCGCGAGAGCGGGTTTGGTTCTTGTCGGGTTTGAGTTTGTGAGCGATTAGTTGACCTAGTTTGTGTTAAACCAAATTGTTCCTCTATCCTTGGTTTCGTAGTATTCGTTCCATTAGGGTCGTGTGTCAGTGAGACCGAGAGGAGAGTCGACTTTAGAACACCTCATCATTCGTTTCCCTGTTTTTTCTTAAAATAAATCAAGTGTAACTTAGGGTTTGTTAGTGAGACCGAGAGGTGATCTAGCTTTCTTGAACGAACCTTAGTTGTGTCATCCTTAAATACCGGTGTCATGAGATCATTCAATCCATTAGCTTGTTGGACCTTCAATTTGATTCTTACCTAGTTATACGTTTTCCCCATTGCCAGTTAAGTTTCTAAATCAGGAAAGTTTTGTCGGTCAGTTTCTTTAGTCCGGTTAAGTAAGTTAATTTAATTAATTTGGTTAAAGTAATTTAAGTCAAGTAGTTTAATTATTAAAAATCAATTAAAAAAATATTATTCTTATGAAGGTTTTGTCTAGGGTTTAGATATCATGGGCGTTCTCCCATGTCCTTGTGTTTGATACTCGGATTCTTAGGTCTATACTACTTGTGATCGGTACACTTGCCGGTTGTGTGTGGATTAATTAGGAGTTTCGTTTTATAAATTTAAATCTTAGTTGTGAGTTCCTTAGAAAGGGCATTCATTAGACACACATCAAGTTTTTGGTGCCGTTATAACTTGTTCTTGCATGAAATTAAATGTTTGTGTATATGATCGGTCCCATGTTTAAGAGAGAAAAAAAACGGGTTTAATGAAGAAAGAATCAGCTCAAACGGGATTCAGATGAAGCTGGTATGCTCGTTTGAAGATAAACGAGTCAAAAAACGAAGAAACGAGCACCCAGGACCTGGCCACGCTACGCGAATTGGTGAGGCATCCATTCCCGCTCTATGTGACGTCCCACATGTCCCAAAGGCTGCCAAGAATGTTTAGGAATCAGCTACTCCATCCATTTTGTCTTCTAGTGGGCCTTGTGGGCTTGTTTTAACCTTTTTTATATTAGGAAGGAGGTGTTTAAACATATATATAAAGTGCTAATACCCTATGAACGAATTAAAAATAATTTTTCCACCTACCGCACCTGCTCTAGAGGAGAAACCAAGGAGGACAAGCTTACGGTTCTATATTTTATCATTCGATTGTCGGTTTTGACTATTTTAACGTTTGTGAGTTCGTTTTTGGTTTTTAATCATTCAAACCTTTTGTAATAAGATTTATAATAACATTTTTATCATTTATATCTATTTTATCTACTGTTCATTGATTATGATTGGCTAAACCTCTTTGTTCTACCTAGGTTAGGTGATTATTGTTCGGTTTTGATGAACTAAATGGAGTGTTTGATGAATATGACATGAATTGCTATTGAAAGTTTGGTTTAATGATGATTTACGGAGTGTTTAGTGGCTGTGATTTTATTGGTTTTATCTCATAATCTCATACTTCGATTAATTGAATTGATTTTTATTGATAGTTGTATGTTCTATTCTTTACTTTGTGTTTAGAGTTTGATTGCAGTAGAATCAACCATAGGGTTTTGTGAGATTGTTAATTGATATAAGTTAGCGGCTAAACACCTTCTTAGAGACTTAGAGGTGATTGGAAGTAAACTCGTCTCATAGCTTTTACTTTTTAGAATTAGGATTGCGCGAGAGCGGGTTCGGTTCTTGTCGGGTTTGGGTTTGTGAGCGATTAGTTGATCTAGTTTATGTTAAACCAAATTGTTCCTCTATCCTTGGTTGTGTAGTATTCGTTCCATTAGGGTCGTGTGTCAGTGAGACCGAGAGGAGAGTCGACATTAGAACACCTTAGCATTCGTTTCCCTGTTTGTTCTTAAAATCAATTAAGTGTAACTTAGGGTTTGTTACTGAGACCGAGAGGTGATCTAGCTTTCTTGAACGAACCTTAGTTGTGTCATCCGCAAATACTGGTGTCGTGAGATCATTCAATCCATTAGCTTGTTAGACCTTCAATTTGATTCTTACCTAGGTATACGTTTTCCCCATTTGTCGGTCAGTTTCTTTAGTCCGGTTAAGTAAGTTAATTTAATTAATTTGGTTAAAGTAATTTAAGTCAAGTAGTTTAATTATAAAAAATCAATCTAAAAAAATATTATTCTTATGAAGGTTTTGTCTAGGGTTTAGATATCATAGGTGTTCTCCCGTGTCCTTGTGTTAGATGCTCGGACTTCTTAGGTCTATACTACTTGTGATCGGTACACTTGCCAGTTGTGTGTGGATTCATTAAGATTTTCGTTTTATAAATTTAAAGCTTAGTTGTGAGTTCCTTAGAAAGGGCATTCATTAGACACACATCAAATTTTTGGCGTCGTTATAACTTGTTCTTGCATGAAATTAAATGTTTGTGTATATGATAAGTCCCATGTTGAAGAGAGCGAAAAAACAAGTTTAATTAAGAAAGAATCAGCTCAAACGAGATTCGGATGAAACCAGTATGCGCGTTTGAAGTTAAACGAGTCATAAAACGAAGAAACGAGCACCTAGGACCTGGCCGCGCTACGCGACCAGGTGAGGCATCAATGCCTGTGCTATGCGAAGTCCAAATGTCCCAAAGGCTTCCAAGAATGTTCAGGAATTAGCTACTCCATCTATTTTGTCTTCTAGTGGGCCTTGTGGGCTTGTTTTAACCTATTTTATATTAGGAAGGAGGTGTTTAAACATATATATAAAGGGCTAATACCCTATGAACGAATTAAAAAAATTTTCCAGCCACCACACCTGCTCTAGAGGAGAAACCAAGGAGGACAAGCTAACGGTTCTATCTTGTATCCATTGGTTGTTGGTTTTGACTATTTTAACTTTTGTGAGTTCGTTTTTGGTTTTTAATCATTCAAACCTTTTGTAATCAGATTTATATGAACATTTTTATCATTTTTATCTATTTTATCTACTGTTCATTGATTATGATTGGCTAAACTTCTTTGTTCTCCCTAAGTTAGATGATTATTGTTCGTTTTTTATGAACAAAATGGATTGTTTGATTAATATGACTTGAATTGCTATTGAAAGTTTGGTTTAACGATGAATTAGGTTGTGTTTAGTGGCTGCCATATTTTTAATATCATCTCATAACCTCGTGCTTCGATTAATTGAATTGGTTTTGACTGATAGTTGCATGTTCAATTCTTTACTTTGTGTTTAGAGTTTGTTTGCGGTAGGAACAACCGTAGGGTTTTGTTGAGATTGTTAATTGAAATACGTCAGCTAATAAACACCTTCTAAGAGACCTAGAGGTGATAGGAAGTAAACTCGTCTCATAGCTTTTACTTGTTAGGATTAGGTTGCGAGAAAGCGGGTTCAGTTCATGTCGGGTTTGGGTTTATGAGAGATTAGTTGGTCTAGTTTATGTTAAACCAAATTGTTCCTCTATCCTTGGTTGTGTAGTATTCGTTTCCATTAGGGTCGTGTGTCGGTTAGTCCGAAAGGAGTGTCAACATTAGAACACCTTAGCATTTGTTTCCCGGTTTGTTTTAAAAATCAATTAAGTGTAAGTTAGGGTTTGTTAGTGAGACCGAGAGGTGATCTAGCTTTATTGAGCGAACCTTAGATGTGTCATCTTTAGATACCAGTGTCGTGAGATCATTCAATCCCTTAGCTTGTTAGACTGTTAATTTGATTCTTACGTAGATAGAAGTTTTCTCCATATTAGTTAAGTGCTCTGTTAGTTTCGTTAAGTTTTCTAGTTAGTTCCGTTAACTTAAGTGAATTAGTTAAATTAGTTTAGATATATAAGTTAAACAAATATATTATTTAGGCAGGACTTGAGTAGGGTTAGTAATCTGAGCCACCTCACGTGTCTTTGTGTTCGATACTCGGACATCCTTAGACTTTACTACATACGATCGGTACACTTGCCGGTTGTGTGAACTTAAGTTAGGATATTCCGTTTTAATTTAAAGCTTAGTTGTGAGTCATAGTTTTCATAGATACATTTTCGCACATCAGTCACACAAAATGTGATTTGAATGTGTAATATTATTAGCCTTGTGTATAACTTGAGGTTTAAATATATCCTCGATTACAACCTTTTAATTAGTGTTGAAAAACTTTTTGGTGTGTTGAATGTGAGATTCTAGAGGAATAGTTGGTTTGACATGAGAAGTTGGTGTTGGTTTTTCCACTTTTACTACTATTTCAGGTTTAGCAGTCTTAACATTTTCATCTTTATAAGAAAATAGATTATTTGGGTAGTCATTGAAAAACGGTAGAGGTACCTCGAAGAATCCGAACCCATTCTTTGAAGCCTTTTGTTTTCCAGAAGCTTCAATAATTTCGTTCAATGGAAAAGATGAGTTTCTCAATTTACCCAACTTGTTCTTTAACTCAAGAATTTCATTCTCAAGCTCGGTTATCTTAGTTCGGCTTTCAGATCATGATTACTATTAGACAATCTTTCTATTTTGTCCTTTGATTTCTTTTGAAAATAAGATGGTCATCTGTAGTTATCTTTCATCGAAGCAAGTTCTTTCAAAAGTGATTCGATTTGAGCATGAATTAAGTCATATTTTGACTTGAATTCCTCACAAACATCACAAGACACAATTTCAGATAATTTAATGGAATTAGTTGAAACATTTTCAGACACAGTAGAGATAGAAATAGGACTAACCTCATCAATCTTGGCCATACATGCAAAAGACGTTGGATGCATGTTGCATGAAATATCATAATCTAATTCAGCTTCTAATTCGTTCTCGGTAGTCAATCCATCTCCTTGATCGTCTTGAAAATTCTCAGCTTGATCAAACATGGCAAGATTAGCTTGATTGCCATTACCCAATAGCCTTTGATTCCAGTCAATCCCTTCAGGTGTGAGCAAAGCTTGTGAACCAGCAGCTTTAGAAGAATCACCCCAAAAACCTTTTTCAATTAAGTCAGTGTACTTCTTGCCCAAGCTTCTTTCTTGATTAAGGGGTCCATTTTATTCTTTCTTCGGCTTGTCACATTCTTTGTCAAAGTGACCAAAATCTTGACAATTATAACATCTTACTTTAAGCTTGTCAAAACCAACTCTATTGTTCAAGGTAGGTATATCTTTTCCTGTCCTCTGCATGAACTTCTTTACCTTACGAACAACCATTGTCATATTACATTTCAAATCCATTAATTCCAAATCATATGGATCGATCTGGTCATAGTCTTCATCTGTAAGCTCACTTGTGGCAATTTTACCACTCACCAGATTTTCATATGAACTCATGAAAGCAATTAGAAAAGAAAAGTGTTGTTCAACTTCTTTCATGTTCACATTTGGTGGTTGAGTAAAAGCATTACTAGCACTAGTTGATCAATCAGAATTTGTATGTGTACCAGACGCCATGAAACAAACATTTGGCATTGATTCATTGAGTGAAGATGGCACATCTTGAGAAGTTTGATAATGGAAAGAATTGATTGGGGATGTAGTGCTGCTTAATGGTAAAGATCCTCCATACAAAGTTGGATCTTGATTTTCTTTTGAAGACTTTTGACACTTCATGTCATACTCTCTTTCTACATAAACTCCATAGTAGTTAGATCTTAAATTTTGAAGAAACTGTCTTCTTTTAGCACAAGCATAAAAGTTGAATAAGAATCCGGTAAAGCATTCCTGACAGTGTCAATCTTGTCAGATTCAGTTGGTTCATCTCAGGAATTAGATGATTAAACCTAGTCAACATCTCCTCAACTGCTCTCTCCCTTCAACAAATTAAAGTTTCTGAACTGAAACTTTAACATAACCTTCTTGCTTTTTTGTGTATTACCTATGCTTCTCATCTTGATGTGTTGAAACAAAGATACTTTTTTATCATCCTGAGTATAGGCATTAAAAGATTTTGGTTCAAACCTAGTAGTTGCATCACCAATCAAAGTATTAATATACACATCATCAAGACATCTCGAGCAATCAGGTTGTACATATCTTAAACAAGATCGAAATCTTGGTTCCCACATAGCAAAGTCACTGAATTTCATTAATCGGGGACATTTAAAATGTGAACCAATTTCAGCGTCTAAGTTGAGCATATATTGCGTCATCATATCTTGAGATGTTAATGTATAAAAGCCAGCCATGTTAACAATATGGATTAAACGATCAACAAATTCAAGTTTAGGTTAAATTTGTCCAAAATAAAAACTTAAGGGTGCAAACTGTAAGTTTCAGTAACGAATGGGTAAGTCATGTAATGAATGGATTGAAAGTGATAACGTATAGTAAAAAGTAACATGAATGAGGTTAAAAAGTTTTGGTAACGAATGGTATCACAAATAGCTATCACGAATGATGATTCAATTGTAACGAATCAGCTTACGAATGACTAAACAAATAGCATAACGAATGGCATAACGGATGGCTAGACGAATGAGGTAACGGATAAAGTAATGATTTGGGAAACGAATCAGTCTATCACGAATGTGTTTCCATAACGAATGAGTTGACTGCGAATAGGAATTTGATGACGAATGAGCTACAGTACACGAATGGTCAGTTGTAACAAACAGCCATGTGTCAATAAACGGTTATTGGCTGATAGCGAATGGAGGCTACAGTATCACGAATGAATCGTTATAATGTAACGAATGGGTCCTTCAAATATAAATTTCCAGATCTTCAATCCCATACCCAGACGTTGATCCAAAACAATCAATTAACAATGGATATCTCATCCGTAACTCAACCAAATTACACAGTTAATAGATTAATCGAATCGTCTAAACCCAGCGAACAAACCCTAACATATCCAAACGTCCATATCTTATCCAAACTCATCCGAAATCCAAATTATCCTTTTAACAGAAACCTCTGTTTCCAGCAATACCAATAAACTTCAATTCCACTCAACTAACTAGTAATAACACTATTAAACCAAATCAAACCTTACTAATTTGATTACGAGCTGAATATCAATTAATTAAGCCTCAATTATCCATCTCATCATGATAATTGATTCAAAATCAATTCAAACAGTCTGACCACGTGGAGCATTTACGAGAAGTATTAGAGATCCTAATAAAGAAAAAGTTATATGCTAAGTTTTCGAAGTGCGCATTTTGGTTGCGTGAAGTGCAGTTTCTAGGTCACGTAATCAGCTCTGAAGGGATTACTGTGGACCCAACTAATATTAAGGCATTAACAAATTGGAAGACTCCGCAGAACCCGACTAATATACGCAGCTTCTTAGGGTTGGCTGGCTATTATAGGAGATTCATTGATGTCTTCTCCAAAATAGCCGCACCGTTGACTGGAATGACCCAAAACTCTGTAGTGTTCAATTGGGGTAAGTTTCAGGAGGAGGCTATTGAGGAACTAACAAACAGACTCACGCAAGCTCCAATCCTTGCTCTACTCAAAGGTAACGAGGATTTGGTTGCTTGTATTGATGCCTCGCATCGTGGGTTAGGTTGCATGTTAATGCAACGGGGAAAGGTTATAGCTTATGTGTCCAGATAGTTGAAGGTTCATTAGAGTACCTACTCGACAAATGATTTAGATCTAGCAGCAGTCGTGCATGCCCTCAAGATATGGAGACATTACATGTATGGTACTAAGTGTATTATTTAT
Organism: Bidens hawaiensis; assembly: GCF_021521415.1. Classification (NCBI taxonomy): domain Eukaryota; kingdom Viridiplantae; phylum Streptophyta; class Magnoliopsida; order Asterales; family Asteraceae; genus Bidens; species Bidens hawaiensis. Next base: position 65,606 of record NW_027495115.1, on the reverse strand, counting down.
ACGGATCATAAGAGTTTAAAGTATTTCTTCAAGCATAAAGAGTTGAACATGAGACAGAGGAGATGGTTAGAGTTGACAATGGACTACGACTGTAATATCAAATACTATCCTGGAAAGGAAAATGTGGTTGCTGACGCGCTAAGCCAGAAGAATGAAGAATTCATTACAACAATGAAGTCTTATAAGTTGATTATTAACTCAGATCTTGTTGGGCCATAATTTGGTTAGACTGACGCATATCAAAAGGCCATGACATGATCAAGACTAAACTGACATAAACGAGGACGAGTTAAAGAATTGCATTATGGTTATGGTGATCTAGTACCGAAATCCCTATGGATTTCGGTTGGGCTTGGGCTATGTATGTAAACCAAGATCCAATATGGATCTCGGTGGGCTTTGGGCTATAGTTGGGCTAGTGTGTTGGATACCCTATATATAGAACATGTTGTATAGGGTTTTGGTGGTTAATTCAGTGGTTGTTGAGCAGAACCAGTATTAAATCAGTAGTAGCCACTATCCATAGAGAAAACTCATGTACTAGACAATTAGTTAATATAATCGTGTGCATTTGGAGTATTATTGTTTTCATATATTCATATTGTTCGTATCATTGTTCTTGAATTACCACGGTATTTGGATTCTGCACTAACATCGTGTTCGGGTTGATATCATATTGTAGTGATCCAGATTCGGGACTTACAATTGGTATCAAAGCCTTTTGAACCTTTCAAGGCTCGTTATTTTGATATCAACAGATTCAAGATCTAAGGGTTTGGTGGTTTTGTTGTTTTTCTCCAGCGAGTTCTTAATCGGAGAAGACGAAGCCCTATTTTTTGCTATAGATTTGGTTGGTTTGGAAAGTATTTGAATCCCATAATTCAAGGGATTCAGTTGGTTGCAAATCTGAAACAGTCAACATTGTTCTCAAGAAAATTTTGTTTGATTTCGGGGTAAATTAAGGGTTCTCAGACATTATTTTCGGGTGATTTTCGGTGAATTTTTGGCGGGAAATTCGGAAAAATTTGTTTTGAATGAAAGTTTTCCTAGACACTTCTCTTGAGTGGGACATTTTTCTTGAGAATTTTGGCGATCATATTTTTTTCAAAAAATTTTGGCGGGAAAATCAGATTAATTACTCAATGGATTCTCCACAACTCGTCTCAATGTTTGGAAGTACTCTTAATCAGTCTGCTCCCTCACGAGTAGTATTTCAGAGTTTGCCTACTGAGGTAATTTTTCAAACATGTTCTCAAGATTGTGTTGATAAAATAGAATTATATAAGCTTCACAATGATAATTTAATCAGAGACATGGAAAGAGTAAAATCTAAAAATTTTAAGCTTAAGAAAAATGTAAAAGCTTTCCTAGACAAAATAGAATCACAGAAAAGGATGTCGCTAAGCTTAAGTCAGATTTCAGTATAAAAAGTTGTCACCACCTAGATGCCAAATAGGAAATCGCCGAACTAACTACTAAACTGGAAGCTTCCGAGTTAGAAATTCTGAATCTAACTAGTAAATTTGAAAGGGCTGAACTTGATTTCAAAAAATTTGAGGGTAAATCAGTTATGGTGGAAAGAGAATGAGGGAGAGGGTATTGGATATAGTCAGGTACCCCCACCATACATTGACAACCATACTAGTCTTCCTCTTACCAAAGAGCAGGAAGAAAAGGTAAAAGACATGAAGTATGGTAAACAGGTTCAATCTGAAATTGTTGGATCAGGATCCCTAGAGAAAATCAAGCCTGTTTTTTAAATGTGTGAACAATTTTGATGCTTCTACTTCAAGTGCAGATATAGTAAATGATGTTGATTCTGATAGTAAAGGGGTTCATGCTAGTGAAAATGAATCTTATTCTAACGTGTCATCAAACTCATATAACACCACAACTCAAAATTGTACTATAATAATACATAGAGTTATGGAAACAAAGGGAAGGCACGTAAGAAATCAGCACAACAAGGACAGTCTCGTCCTCATAGATCCTCAGGATATCCATGTGTTGATAAATCAGTGGGTGATATTTATATTAAGAGGCAAACCTGTTACCACTGTGGCACACTAGGACATATAGCCAGAAATTTTGTTTATCGTCTATATGCTCCCTATTACAAGCAAAATCAGAAGGCCGCACCATAGGGCAAGAAGAATGGAAAAACCTTTACTAAGAAGGAATTCCAACATGAGGCAAGTGCTTCCGTTGACATTAGAAGAAGGATGAAGGCGTGTTTCTTTTGCGGGAACAGCGGTCATTTGATAAAGGAGTGTCACTATCATCCTGTTAATAGATAAGCTTCTCTGGTGAAAGGTAATAGGTTTCAACCGAATCCAGTGGTTAAACAAAATGCTTATTTTATAAAACCACGAGTATCTGTACAACGGGTCACAGATACTCAAGGATTCAAAGTTAATATGACAGGTTTGCACTCAAATGATTTAGAAACTGTTAAAAGAAAAATAATTTTCCAGAAGTCAAAGAGGTTGAGCAGTGGTTGAACATTTTGAGAGCCACCATCTAGAGAGAAAATACCGATTTTGGGTAATCTCATATACTAGACGATTTACTAATATATTCATGTGCATTTGGAGTATTATCGTGTTTATTATATTCGTGTTCTTCATTTATCTCGTTCTTGAATCACCACGGTGTTAGGATTCCACACTAACATCGTGTTCGAGTTGATATCAAATTGTAGTGATCCAAATTCGGGACTTACAATTGAGTCACCAAGTGTTGGATTTCCGCACCAATATTTGTTTGTTGATATCATAATTGTAGTGATCCAGATTCGGGACTTACAATTAGTATCAGAGCCTTGGACGAATTCAGGCTCGTTAATGTGATATTAACGAATTCAAGATCTTGATCCTTTGGTGGTTCACTTGTTTTTTTTTCCGGTGAAAAGGGTGGTCGGAGAAGGAGGTTTGTTCTTTGGAAAGGATTGGTTTTGGCTTGGAAACAAATCAAAATCCCTACTTTCTCGGAAGTTTGTTACACTGAAGTTGCTGATCACATATGTTGCTGATTATGTTCTAGTAAAGATTATGAAGATCTTGAAAGCATCAGTCTAAGGGCAAGATTGTTGGGTCACGATTTGGTTAGACTGACGCATATCAAAAGACCATGACATGATCAAGACTGAAGTGAAATAAACAAGAACGAAGCTACAAACCAAGGGGAAGAAAAATCAAAAAATTCAAAAAGAGCGTGTGTGTTTAATAAATAAAAAAATTAAAAGTTTTGATTATGTTTTTCAAAATTCACTCTCGCTTAAATTATTTCGGTTGCTCAAGATTGAAGAAAACATACTTGTATATGTTTGGTCCGGTGACCTTTTTGTAGATTCACAGGATAGCCATTTATCTAAAGACTGAAAGCATCTGGGGCGATTGTGATGCGTTTTGTTTTGAATTCTTTCTCTTAAAATTATGTCGGTAACTCTAAGTTGGAGGGACATGTATTTTCATATGTGTTTGGTCCTGTTAACCACTTGTGGACATACGGGATAACCATTTACCTAAAAATAAGAGTGACAGGGGCGATTGAGTTTTAAACTGTCTTCTGTAATTTATGGGAAGTGATATCATTATTGAGTTAACAGCTTTTTAGAAGCTTCAAAACATTTTCAAATGAAAATTGATCCAACCTTTGAAAAGTGATATATAAATTGTTTCAGTGTGCTTAACGGGTGAAGTTATTAAGCTTAAAAGGCTCTAGAACAGTCATTGATTTGTATGGTAGCTTTCCATGATGCGTAAAAGTTGAAGTGATATAAACTAAATTTGCTAAACCTACTGTGGAGAGTCATTTTAAAGAAATGTGCATGTCTCCATATAATCTCTTCGATTGATAGGCAGAAAAGCAATTACCCAGTCATACTCAAGCCAGTTAGTGTCTTGATCACCAAAAAAGTTACGTTTCTAAGTTTTTGCTGAAGTAAAAACAAGGGAGAGAAAAATATATAATAAAAATAAAAAAAAGAATTATTGTGAAGCAAAAATAAAAAAAATCTTCGTATTTCAAAAGCTTAAAGGGTCAAACTAGAACTACAGAGATGGGGCATAAAATTAAGTCCTGTCATGTCTTGAATGAAAGGCCTGTAAGTCCGGATGGCTTTTAAGTCCAACGTTCAAGCTTAAAGCTTAAATTATTGTTTGTTTATATATAAAAATATTTTGATCAAGCACTAGGGGGTTGGACTCAAATTGGGGTGATTTGGGAAACGCCAAATACGCTTTAAGAAGAGATAGGAGGCATCACAGGTCCATGAGTAATGTCCATCTATGCATTATGCCGAACTGAACCTAATTCATATCAGTGATGCAATTAAAATCATGCTAAGTTCGTTATACCTGCTATCAACCTGTTTCTTTATGTCATAATAACGCTGAACATGAATTTTTGTGAAAACACCTTAAACAATATGATTCCACGTTCGGATCTTTTCATAAAGGCGGAAGTTTTATCAAAAACTGAAATTTGATCCCAAATTTTTGCTAAATTACAAGAAGATCGGGTGATTAAATTTGTTTTATATATTGTTTTTGGTCTTATTTATTTTTACTTCTTGATTACTCTTGTCGAAACAAATATGTTAAGAAATCATTTTAAAATTTGTCTTCAGCTAATGAAATATGATATCGGTTATTGTGTTATAGTTGGTTTAGCTTGTATGATCTCATTTCAAGTCTTTTCAAGAAAATATAAAAAATAATAGAAAAATAAAAATTACAAAAATATGTCTGTCTTATTTTGTTTTATTTAATTGTTTTCAAAATATTGTTGTTGATCTTTCTATCAAAGTTGATTGTTCTTTCGAGATTGATTTCTTGCAACGGAAGCATATGAAGTATCAGAGATTCAAATTGGATGATGCTGTCAATAAGGGGGAGATGGTAGAGTATTGGATTCAGATGCTGAAGTTGCTGATCATGTTCAAGTAAAGATTCTGAAGGTTTTGAAAGCATCAGTCTAAGGGAGGGGGATTGTTGGGCCATAATTTGGTTAGACTGTCGCATATCAAAAGGCCATGACATGATCAAGATTAAAGTGACATAAACGAATACGAGTTGAAGAATTGCATTATGGTTATGGTGATGTAGTACCGAAATCCCTATGGATTTCAATTGGGCTTGGGCTATGTATGTTAACCGAGATCCAATATGGATCTCGGTGGGCTTTGGGCTATAGTGGGCTTTGTTGTTTTAGAACGCTAGAGAGAGTTTTTCTGTGACGCGCATCCTTTGGTGATTTAATTTGGGAATTCTTCGCAAACAGTGAGTTTCACTTACCCCTTTAAACTGTTTTAAACGCTTTTCACTTGGGGGAGATAACATACTCCGAAAAACGCATTTAAGATTTTGTTAGTAAATTATATATCACTTGTAAAGGCTAAGTGGCAAACGAAACATTTGAAGTCCTACACATCGAACCGGTTAATAATTGGAATAGCGAGTCACTGTTGAGTAGTACTACTGGGTTTGACAAACCCCACCAAACGCTAAACTCGACTGGAGGTCGAGTGGGTGTAATTTTGGCTAACACGTACCATGGTCTGGATGACCTGGTGACAAGGCACTTGATAAACAGTCAGCTTCGGTGTCGAACACTTAGTAATACTTGTTATATAGGCTAGCTACCTATCGATATATAATTGATTTAACACTATCTGGTAACGCAAAACGCTGAACGCAAAACGCTTTATTTTATATAAACTTGTGAACTCACCAACCTCGTGTTGACACTTTTAGTATGTTATTCTCAGGTAGCCGATGCGGGCGCGCGGTATAGGATCATGCATGGTTTTTGAACATTCTGATATGCAAACATGTTTTTAACTATTATTACTTGGGTTTTTAAGTCGTCTTGCGTGACGTAACTTTTGTCTTTTGGTTTTTACGCTTCCGCACTTATTTTCATTTAAACGTTTTTATGGTTTGATTATAACTAATGATTCCGATCCTGTTAGTTCACACCCTCTGACGGTAAAACTCCGTTAGTGGATTTTGAGGGTGTGACATTTGTTGCCTGGACGGGATTTTAGGGTGATAGAACGTTTTTAATCTGCTCTCTAAGTGTGTAGGAACAAATTAGGGAATACATTGCATATTAAAAGGTTTGTTCTAGACATTCAACTCGCAAGGATGCAGAATCTCAATACAAGCTTATTCTTAGGGGTAGATTCTCACAAATGGGAAAATGATGTCTTGAAGATAAAGGTAACCATATCACTTTGGTATGAAAGATTAATCAGTCAAAAAGATTTTAAAATTTTAATTTTTTTTAAAAAAAATATACAAAAAAATATGTTCACGTATAGTTTTTCACGTATAGTTTTTATTTTGTTTTATTTCAAAATGTGAAAATGACTTGAACGTACATGAGAAATAATAGTACATCAGTTGGCTGACTATCACACTTCATCATATATCATTATTAAATACTACGTTTTGACGATTGAGTCTTTTTGAGGTTAAATTTGTACATCAAAGTTTTCATTTCTGTCAAAATTTTTGCACAAATTTAGGGGGAGAAAATTAAAAAAATTCAAAAAGTGTGTGCGTGCGTTTAATAAAATTTTTTTATCTATGTCTTTCAAACTTCACTCTCGCTTAAAATTATGTCGGCTGCTCAAATTTGAAGAACATATACTTGTATATGTTTGGTCCGGTGATCTACTTGTAGATCCACGGGATAGCCATTTATCTAAAGACTGAAAGTATCCAGGGCATTTGTGATGTATTTTTGTGTTTTGAATCCTTTCACTTAAAATTATATCGGTAATTCCAAGTTGGAAGGACACGTATTCCCATATGTGTTTTGGTCCTGTTAACCACCTGTGGTCATACGGGATAGCTATTTACTTGAAAACTAAAGAGTGACCGGGGTGACTGAGTTCTTAACATATGTACCTTCTGTAATTCTCTGGGAAGTGATATATTTATTTAGTTAACAGCTTTTTAGAATATTCAAAATATTTTCAAATGAAAATTGATTCAGCCTTTAGAAAATGATAGATAAATTGTTCTTGTGTGTATAACGGGTGAAGTTATTAAGCTTAAAAGGCTCTAGAACAGTCATTGATTTGTATGGTAGCTTTCCATGATGCGTAAAAGTTGAAGTGATATAAACTATATATGCTAAACTTACTGTGGAGAGTCATTTTGAAGAAATGTGCATGTCTCCATATACATCTCTCCGATTGATAGACAGAAAAGCAATTACCCAGTCATACACGAGCTCGTTAGTGTCTTGATCACCAAAAATATTATGCTTCTAAGTTATTGCTTAATTATAAAAGAAGGGAAAAAGAAAAAAATAATAATAAAAAAATTTGATTATTGTGTTATAAAAAAATTCGTATTTTAAAGGCTTAAAGGGTCAAACTATTACTACAGAGATGGGGCATAAAAGTAAGTCCTGTCATGTCACAAATGAAAGGCCTGTAAGTCCGGATGGCTTGTAAGTCCAACGTTCAAGCTTAAAGCTTAAATTAATGTTTGTTTATCTATAAAAATATTTTGATCAAGCACTAGGGGGTTGGAGTCAAATTGGGGTGATCTGAGAAAGCCAAATACATTTTGAGAAGAGATAGGAGGCATCACAGGTCCATGAGTGATGTCCATCTAAGCTTTATGCCGAACTGAACCTAATTCATATCATTGATGCAATGAAAATCATGCTAAGTTCGTTATACCTGCTATCAACCTGTTTCTTTATGTCATAATAACGCTGAACATGAATCTTTGTGAAAGCACCTTAAGAATATGATTCCATGTTCGGATCTTTTCATAAAGGCGGCAGTTTTATCAAAAACTGAAATTTGATCCCAAATTTTTGCTAAATTACAAGAAGATCGGGTGATTAAATTTGTTTTATTTGTTGTTTTTGGTCTTATTTTATTTTTACTTCTTGATTACTCTTGTCGAAACAAATATGTTAAGAAATCATTTTAAAATTTGTCTTCAGCTAATGAAATATGATATCGGTTATTGTGTTATAGTTGGTTTAGCTGGTATGATCTCATTTCAAGTCTTTTCAAGAAAATATAAAAAAAATAATAAAAAAATAAAAATTACAAAAATATGTCTGTCTTATTTTGTTTTATTTAGTTGTTTTCAAAATATTGTGGTTGATCTTTCTATCAAAGTTGATTGTTCTTTCAAGATTGATTTCTTGCAACGAAAGCATATGAAGTATCAGAGATTCAAATTGGATGATGCTGTCAATAAGGGGGAGATGGTAGAGTATTGGATTCAGATGCTGAAGTTGCTGATCATGTTCAAGTAAAGATTCTGAAGGTTTTGAAAGCATCAGTCTAAGGGAGGGGGATTGTTGGGCCATAATTTGGTTAGACTGACTCATATCAAAACGCCATGACATGATCAAGACTAAAGTGACATAAACGAAGACGAGTTGAAGAACTGCATTATGGTTATGGTGATGTAGTATCGAAATCCCTATGGATTTCGGTTGGGCTTGGGCCATGTATGTAAACCGAGATCCAATATGGATCTCGGTGGGCTTTGGGCTATGGTTGGGCTAGTGTGTTGGATACCCTATATATAGAACATGTTGAATAGGGTTTTGGTGTTTATTTCAGTGGTTGTTGAGCAGAACTAGTATTAAATCAGTAGTAGCCACCATCCATAGAGAAAACTCATGTACCAGACGATTTGTTAATATAATCGTGTGCATTTGGAGTATTATTGTTTTCATTTATTCATATTGTTCGTATTATTGTTCTTGAATCACCACGGTGTTTGGATTCCACACTAACATCGTGTTAGGGTTGATATCATATTGTAGTGATCCAGATTTGGGACTTACAGATCTCTTTGAGGAGTTCATCAAGGTGTAGACAGAGGTGCTTACAGATGTTGGATTAATAAAAAAAGAAAGATTTTTCGGACAACAAGAAAAACTGATGGATAACACACAAGTTGCGAAGACTAGGTTTGACCATATATGTTTTCCACGCAATGGGGGTCTAGACTGAATCTTAGATGAAGCTCACAAGTTGAGGTACTCTATTAATCCATGATCTACCAAGATGTATCAAGATCTGAATAGAGACTACTGGTGGCCGAGTATGAAGAATGATGTAGTAGATTATGTCAGTAAGTCCTTAACTTTCTTGCAAGTCAAAGCGGAACATCAGAAACCGTATGGAAAGATATAGCCATTAGAGATACCATAATGGAATTGGGAGCACATCACAATGGATTTCATAACTAAGCTACCATGTAAAGCTAAACATCATGATACCATTTTGGTTATAGTGGACCGTTTGACGAAAAGTGCTCACTTTCTGCCTATACGACAAGCCATAACGTCATAAACGTTAGCAAATGTATTCATAAAGGATGTTGTGGCTAAAATGGAGTGCCATTATCTATCATGTCTGATAGAGATACTCGCTTTACTTCGAGGTTTTGGAAGAAGTTCCATGAAGCTATGGGAACAAGATTGAACATCAGTACGGCGTATCATCCTCAAACAGATGGGCAGTCTGAAAGGAATATCCAAACCCTTGAGGATATGCTACGTGCTTGTGCTTTATATTTTGGAGAAAGTTGGGACGATCATCCACATTTTGCGGAGTTACCTTGATGTGGGCCCAAGTGTATAAGAGTGGACCATGGTGTTTTCGGAGGCCCAAGATCGTGTTTTAAAAGGGGCTATACAAAAATGGGCTTAACTTGGGCTACGGGCCTCCGTTTTAGGCGTGCTACTAGTCAAAACGTCTGTTGGAAAATGGGCCATGTTATGATAACCTGCAATAGGCTGGTTAATCCGTTTGTTTTTCTGAAATAAGCCTTCTAGATACACTTTTGGGGCATCTTTATGTTTTTTTGTCTACTTTTCGGGTTTTGTTTTGGGCTGTTGTTGGGCATATGGCTGTTTGTTTCGGCTCAAGCCTATTTTGGTTTCTCATTGATAAAAAATTAATAAAAAAACACTCACTTTTCAAATTCCTAACTTTTGGGTCGAATTTGGGGGTTTGGGGAATGATCATAACGAGTATTCGTAGAATCAACGTGATTAGCCTTTAATCTCTATTGATACACTGCATCATCTCTTATAACAACAACTACCATTCGAGTATAGGATTGCCACCATTCGAGGTGTTGCATGGTAGACATTGTAGAACTCTTGTATGTTGGGGAGAGATTGGTCAGATGGAGATTGGAAGTCTAGAAATTGTGCAAGAAACCTCTTCAAGGTTTGATCATATCAAGGCAAGAATGAAAGATTCTCAAGACTGTCAGAAGTCGTATGTTGATAAGCGGCGACAACCAATCGAGTTTAACGTTAGTGACAATGTGATGCTCAAAGTCTCTTCTTGGAAAGGAATTATTCTATTCAAGAAGAGAGGAAAGCTAAGTCCAAAGTACATTGGACCGTTTATGATCATAGAGCGTGTTGGTGACGTAGATTACAAGCTGGATTTTCTTGAAGAGTTAGAAGGGATTCACTCTACTTTTCATGTTTCTCACATGAGGAAATGTATAGCTGATGAGACGTCCCACTTACCATTAATAGATATTGAGGTTGATGAGCAGTTAAACTATATCGAACAACATGTTGAGGTAGTTGACCATAAGGAAAAGCAGCTTCTTCATAAAACTATTCCCTTAGTTAAAGTGATATGGAAGCATCGTAAAGGATCGGATGCTACTTGTGAAGTTAAAGAAGAAATGCACAAGTTTTACCCAGATCTGTTTAAGTAAAAGTTAGGTTTTGGGGACGAAACCTCTTTAAGGAGGAAAAACTTGTAACATCCCAAAATGTCTAGAATAATATTTAATATATTATTTGTTGGAAGAATTAAATTGAGTTAATAGAATAATAATAATAATGATATAATAATAAAGATAGAAGGATAGATGGAATTAATTATGGATTTAAAAGGAAAGACGGGCCTAAGGTCCATGGGCTTAGGGACAATAAATACTCCTTAAACCCTAATTATTTCCATCTCCATTCATTTCACACCTTATCCTCCATCACCAAACAAACACTTAAGCCAAACACTCTCTACTCTGTTTTTCAACAATCCGAGATTAACCGAAGGTAATAAATCGTTGATCTGAGCTGACCCAACATATTAGAACCCGACACCGCAGCCCCGGGATGTTGAATGATCCGTTTGAATCTAAATCTAGCTTAATTTGGGTGTTTAATCAACCAAAAACAAGCTTAAGGGCCACCTTAGCTCAGATTTGGAAACCCCGAAGCTACCTAGGTCATAAACGGTCAAACCACGACCAACCATGGTGGTTAACGGCGGCTGACGGCGCCGGAATACAAGAAAAACCTTAAAAACACATAATAAGGAGCTGAACTTATATGCCGTATAAGTCTATGTAACGCATAAGTTTGCACCGTATAAGTATAAGCAGCAGCGTGTAAGTATGTAAATGCATAAGTACGTGTGTACCATGTAAGTATATAAACGTATAAGTATGCAGCGTATATGTATCCATGTAACGTGTATGTATACATGAATGTATATGTATGTGACGCATATGTATGACTTATACTCTATTGAGACTTATACTCCAGATGTACTTATGGACTAGAAGTAACTTATACACTAGGGAGGACTTATACGCTAGGATGTAATTCTAAATAAATGAAAGATAAATAGCGTACACGTACGTGAACGATAGATAAGGACATATATGAAATATAAGTAATTAATTAATAAGGTAAGGTAACTTTTAAAATGAGAAATGACTTATAATTAGGAGTAGTTAAGTGATGCCTGTTTTTTGATACACAGTTAGCCATGCACAACTCAAGAAGGGCATAACCGTAAATTCAGAAAGGAATTGCTTACAGGTGAGTTTCTAGCCCATTTCTGTGTTATGTTTTCGGGGATGTGTGTATACTCGATGTGTTTAGTTAGTACACTTACCTTAAATGGTAAGTGTATGCCTTATATGATTTATGCGATACTTATTGAGGCTGTGAATAAATGCTTTTCGGTACGTGAACGGTCTTCGGATATCGCACGTATCGCCTGGAAAGGTGATCGTTAGAAGATGCGATTGTTTTACATATATGATGCATGAGTGATATACATATATTATATGAAAGATTGAGAGCATGTATGAAAGTTTATAAAAATAAATATGAACGAAAGCAAAGGTAAGGTTGTACGAAAGAAAGGGACCGAGCCCTAATAGTACTCGAGGAAGAAGGGACCAAACCCTAATAATATCTGAGGTAGAAAGGGACCGGGCCTTAATAATACTCGGGGAAGAAGGTTCCGGACCCTAATAATATCCGAGGAAGAAACGCGACCGAGCCCTATAATAATCGAGGAAGTAGGGTGTAATGCTCTTTAAAAACGTATAAGTATGTAAAGTATGATTAAATAAGAAAGAATGGAAGAAAGACAGAAGATATATACTTATATATGTACGAAAGAAATGTAAGCAGGGTATATAATATGTATCTTTGGATGCATATGTATAAGTATGTGAATGTATTGTATGTTACCAGATTAACTAGAACTCACTCAGCGTAACTGACTATTAGTATGCACACATTTAAATAGATTGAAGCAGATGACTTGAGAGAGAGACACAAGGCATGATTAACTAGAACACACTCAACGTAACTGACTTTTGTCATGACGTTTTAATAAGCTACTTCATGCTATGTTTTAGAGATATGTTTTGAATGATTGTAATGAATGGTTAACTTTTATTATTTCCGCGAAAGTTTAAATTAACTCTGATATTTAGAATTGTGTTTATGAGCAATGCCAATATAAGGCACCGGGACCGGAGCCTTACAAATGCCCATTGTTGTTGCTTAAAGGAAAAAGATGGCTAACAGGTTAATATGTTAAAAGAGTATAACAATTTATAAAAATGATTTGTATTTAAATGCCTTAATGTTTACAAAATAAACCTCAACCAAAGTTTTCATAACCGGATCGGATAGCGAACCGGTCGGACAACTGATTTACATGTTAAACCGGTTAGACCGGCCGAACGGCTTTTGCTTAAAAAATGTTCATAAAATTTTTTTTTTTAAATTAATTTTTAATTGAAAAACTGGTTCAACCGTCACATCGGTTTATTTGTAAAATAGATATTTGACTTCATTTTTATATTAAACTTTTATATATAAATTATGTGTCATCATGGGAACTTAACATTTAAAAATAGTTTTTAGCCTACGTGTTACGTGGGTTTATTTATAAATTTCTTTTATATTATTGTGATTATATAAAAAAAAGTCAATATCATAAGATTAGTTCTAAATTAACGTTAATGATAGAGTAATATCTAAATTGATGTCACTTTACAAATCATTTTGGGCTAGAAAGTCATGATCTTCATGAATAAAACAATATCCTCATCACTAAAGTTAATGATAACGCAAACGCATAATACATCAACTTCTGTATATTTCTATCCTTGAGGTAATTCTAGAAATCAATGTCATTTTACAAATCATTTTCCGGGCCTAAATGTCACATCCTTCATTTGCTGCTTTTTACTGGAAAGGACCGAACCATGGGAACGAATCTATAGGGTTATCACCTATCACTCAACCCGATTCTTTCCCGTTAAAAAAATGGTTGGCTATGGCTGTGCGTATAATGCTATTGGGTTGGATCTAATATCAAGTAAGAATCTCGATGGGTCAAAGAAAAAGAGTATTCAGCTTGTGAGCTTACGCATAAATATTTTTCTAATACAATAAAGAAATTTTGTAATTTAGCATACTAAATATAACAAATTTAATTTTTCCGTTGAAATGTAAAGTAAAATCAAGATTTGAACATGAGGTTATATATAACATATTGCTCAAAGGTGTACAGAAAAGTGGAAGCAAAATCAGGAATATAACTATAGGTTGTGGGGCGAGGATTTATGTACAACAAAATTAACAATTTTAATCCCATCACAAAAGATAAGATAGGGCTAACCTAGAACTTCAATTTGTTATTCCTTGAAAAGCAACCAACCAATTTAGATTCATAAGGTAACACAAATAAGGGGGTGTTTGGGATTCCTTACTAAAGCTTATTATATATTTTCAATAAGTTAATAAGTAACAAAGTGTAACTTATTAACTTTTCCCTCTCACATCAAATCAATGCCAAACATCTTATTCATTTTCAAAAAGTTAATAAGTTATAAGTAGGTGAAAATAAGCAATTCCAAACACCCCCTAAATTAAATCGGCTTCATCATTATTCTCTTGATTGTTTGGGTTTGACATTCTGTGAACAGAATAGATTTTTAGTATAAATGAAATTCTTACTTATATGCTAACGATAAAATGTTTGTTACAAGAGTGTGACATTCTTTTTGTTTACAGAATGTTTAATTAAGTCTGTCGTATTTCGAGTATATTTCTTTTCTAATCTTTCTTGAGATTGTTCATCTCGTAATGACACAATCTAATTGTTTATTATTTGCTTTTGAGATAATCGTTTGAAACGATAATTCTATTATTTTTCAAGTATTTTAATGACAATAGTCGATGGGGTTCTTGAGAGGCATCATATTTTCTTGTTTGTATATTCTTGAAATAGTTAGTACATACCTTGTGTACAAATAGACCCCAAGAATTTCTATAATTCTTATTTCTAGGTCATGTTTCATTTAATCCTTGCTAGTTATTTCACGTAGCGTCGACTTGAGTTTAGTCATCTTTAAGATTTTGTCCACCTGGACCTTTCCTTTATTTTCTAGCTATTACTCTCTTACTTCCAGAGGTACTTTGAAGAATTATCTTGAGAGTTTATGCAATCTTTTCTTAACATAATTCTTTAAAAGATACATTACTAATTTCGAGAAAATTTAAATATATCTCTTATTTATGTTTCTATAAGGTTGCACGACTTTTATTACAATTGCATTTTTCACAACTACTAAGATTTTTATTTCTTCCATTGAATAATCAGCTTCTTGATCTTGTCGTTCTTCTTAACATTTTCTCCTTTCTTCTTTTCTTTTTTTTTTCTTTCTTCAGCATCCATTTCTTTAGTGTGAGCAAAGTAAGGATCTTGCATTGTTGAATAATATTCTTGTCCCTGAGGATTTTCTTCTGGATAAGTCATTACTTCCTTTCCATTTGACAACATTGATTTCTTGGATCTACTTGATATGTCTCCATACGTATTCCGATTTGGCATAATCCGAGCTAGCCGAATGTTAAAATCAAATGAATCTGAATCTTCCTCCGTTGCTGTTTGGTATGAACTTTCATCACTTGATATAGGAATTGGGAGAAAAGACGTTCCCATATAGCCTTTCCCTTTACCGGGTCGAAGCTGAACGGATTCTTCGCTAGATTGACGTTCGGACATCTGTACGAGGTTATATTAAGGATAGGAGTGTGTTTTCGTATCTTATCCGTACTTGTTTTATATCCTGTTCGTATTAATTTTATTATTCAATGATTATTTCCTTGATATCTTTATTTGAATCCTAATTATTATAATCTTATTTCTGATCGAAGCCTAGGTACGATTTAAATACCTAATTCGCTAAGATCGATGGCTCTGATATCAACCTGTCACACCCTCACTTAGGGCCTAGGCGTGTGACCAATAGTTGGTACATGTTTTGAAAATATATCATAGTTTTAGCGGAAGTCTTTAGTTTATAATAAAATATTAATTTATATTTTGAAACATTAGTTTATTTTTAAAATATAACAAAATATTTGATTTAATATAAAGCTTCTCGAATATTAAATATTCAAGAGTTTGATTTTCAAACCTTTATTTTATTTATAAAACTTTGTTTAAATATTGTTTGCAATATTTTAATAATTTAAAATATTGAGCCATCTCTACCTTGCGAGCATCTATCTCCATGAGTTGGCTTTAATGCCATGCTACTTGTGCTAACTTTATTTTCTGAAATGTTGGGGGAAAATACGTCAGCGATATGCTGGTGAATCGTTGACTCTAAAATATTTTATAAATCTTTCTTTGACTGACAAGATAGTTTTCATGAAACACCCTCAGCAGAAACGTCTCTTATTTCTGGGATTTGTACCACTGCCATACACACACAATTACGGTTCTCCGGGAACTGATGCCCTTCGGGAACTGACGCCCATTGGGAACCGATGCCCATTGGAGAACTTTTATTATGATCTCTAGTCTGCGGCCACGTAGCCTTGACTGATAGACTAGATTAATTATGTTTGGATCCAGACACATGTGTACTCAGTCTGAGTTGTTTTTAATTTCTATCTTGTATTTTAATAGGGATCACGTAATCCCATAAATCTTTATTTGACTGACTTTGTTTAAGATAAATAACCCGTTTATCTTGACTGACAAAGGTTTAGCGTATTCACCTGTGACTGTCTGTTCTAAATGATGTGGTGACCTGTGAATGAATAATTGATTGATTGAATGATTGACCTATAATAAAATAGGTTTATGTAAATACCCGGATCGTCTCTTAATCCGGCTACAGATCTTTAGTCTGGTTTTGATAGCTTAAACCTTAATTGATTGTTCGTTTGTTTGAATAAAACATTTTGAATATGAATTCATTCTCTTTATTTGCCAATCATGTGCTATGTTTCTTCTTCAAGGAGAAATGTCTATGATATGTTTCTTCTTCAAAAAGAAACGTCATTTATCTATAACTTTTATATATAAAATCTCGTGTTTCTTAATCATAAAGAAACACTAGTTTTTTTTACTATACCTCTTGTAGGTAAAACTTATCTTTCTTACTCTTGAAGAAATATACTTTTAAATATAACCTTCATACTTATAATTTTGATCAAGGTCTTGGCTATGCCTCCATGATATAAAAATAATAATAACTTAGTCAGAACCCCTACCTTACATGGGTATACAGAGTTAATGCACCTAAGCTTGTACGAGCAGCACTTCTACTCTATATCGTGTACTAGGGCTTAAACCGTCAGAACTTCGAACTTGCGTTGGTACTCCAACTAGATGTCACGAATTAACTTCGAGGCTCGGGGAATTCGTAGGGTCTCGGGAACGCTTTACGAGATATCGGAAGTGGGTGAAACTAGTTTGGAATGAATTGTTTTGGATTACTCTTTGGATGCCCTCCTTTATATTGGCAGTATACTCTTTTAGTATTTATATCTATTTTGTTGTATGTATATAGTCATGAAGAATGGAATGGCGGTATGATAACTATACAGATGTCATAATTTGCATTTGTTGTCCATGCATATTGAAACGTGGGATGATCGGGTTATGCTCACGTCTTTCTTTATCCATTTTATCTTTCTTCATAATTATAATATACATAGATGGTATGATGGTTTAACAATTATTATATATGTATTATATTATATTTATATGTAACTTTTTAGTCACCCACTTTCTATCAAAGATTACATATATATCTGTAGACACCAAATTGTGTTTTAACTTTCAAAACTGTCATGCGAATGTAAATGTGTATAGATATATAAATTTAATAAGTCATCTAATTTAAAAGATGCTAAAGAAAATAATAAAGTGAAATGTGTATAATACACGTGATACATGGACACTTCAATTGTTGTCTCAAATTTAAAATGCCCGTCACTTAACACAAACATATTAAATATATGATTGTGGTGACGTACTATTATAAAAGTAGCTTCAATAATCTCGAGACATATCTATTACATTGAAAACATATATGTATCTACCTAGACAAAAAAAAACACATATATATATATATAATATAAATACATTATATTTTTACTTGATCGACGTTAACCCACGTTTAAATATTTTATTACTTAAACTATTGTTTATTTTGATAAACGCTCGACTAATAATATTTTCCCTATAAATTGGTTTATTTAATTTATAGTTAGTAACGAGCATATCTTCTATTTAAACACACTTATTTATATCGGGTGTTACAGTTTCACCATTTAATTAAAATAAATTTTTTTTAAAGGCGACATTTTTGGAACGAAATTTTAGGTTATGTTACAGTTTTATAGTAAATAATCAAGTCGGTCATGAATCTCACCAAACCTAGATAGCTTTTAAATGAGTTATAACATCTCATATACTTGTAAAACCCATTCATCATCAAACGTTAAGTATATTATTAATTTTCTTATAATAAATAAAATTAAAATCCAAAAAAATATATAAATATTAGAAGCGAATAATGAAAACAATCTCCGTAATATGAGGGGACAAAACCTAGTATTGATATGTAGTTAGGCTATGTGTGGTAGACGGCTACAAAATGGGGGATTTCGACATGCGACACCATGTCAACAGATGAACGATTTTCATTTTAGGGAGGTAGTGGTGTTGTAGTCTATCACATCGCCACTTCAGCTTTTAATTTTTATTTTCTTTATAACTAAATTAAATAACTAAAAATTCATTAACCTAAATAAATAAAAATACATAAAAAAAAAATACACCAAAAAAGTAAAAAAAAAATACATATAAAAATACTAATTTATGACTCATCTTCGCTTCGCCGTATTGTCTTCGTCTTCGTATTCATATTTAATGGGGCGATTATCCCAAACTTGTTGAACCAAATCCGCCTTTAGTTGGTTATGTATCTCACTTGATGTGAGCTCGTGATTGTTTCATGTTCGTTGTTCTTCAGTTGGTTCAAAAAATTATTTTAGAATGATCTCTGGTATATAGTGTTGGAAAATTGCTTTGCCCTAGTCTTCGAAAATCATATTATGAAATATGATACACGTATACATGGCATTGCCCATTTTTCTATCAACCCAGCCAGTACTTGGTTTCCAACCTTAATTTGATCTCATCTTTGATACTTCTATTGGCTCTCTCCAACTGACCATTAGCTTGCGGGTGGGCAACTGAAGTAAACACTTAAATAATTTGCTGTTCCCTCAACCACTCTTGTAAACCACCATATGCAAACTAAGTTCCATTATCACTAACTATTGTTTAAGGAAGGACAAAACGACAAATGATGAACTCCTAGATGAATTTTTTCATGCTTGCGACTGCGATAGATGTGAATGGCTTAGCTTATATCCATCTAGTGAAGTAACCAATTGCGACTATTAAAAATTTCACACGCCTTAGAGCGTCTAGGAATGGGCCCCATAATATTAATCGCCCATTTTTGAAATGGCATGTAGATGATACTGGTACCAACTTATTCTTATGGCGCAAAGTGTTTGGTGCATGCCGTTGACATGAATCATATTTTTGAATCTCACAAACTACATCAACATGTATTCCGGGCCAAATAGTACACCGCATTCATTCGTTTAGCAACCACCATCCTTGGTCCCGCATGTAAGCCACATATGCATTCATGTACTTCTCGAATTAAGTAATTAGCGTCTTTCATGTCAACATATCTGAGAAGTGGTCCTAAAAGTACCGGAGATAAAGGATACCACCTTGAAGCTTATAGTTCAAAGATTTGTGGTGAATTTTTTGAGCTGCCATTTTTTATCAGGTCGTATTCCTAAAGAAAAATATGCTATTAATGGTGTTGTCCATGATTCAACTCCAGTTTGAATTACAGACATGTGTCGTGTCGTTTTCTCCGCTATCTTAAAATACTCGTCGTTGATGTCGGTCGTGTTTCCGTATGCGAAGTTGCGTTGCGCCGAAGTGCACTTTTGGATGGCGGTGAAATCTAAATATCCTATTGCGTGGCATTTTTGTTGAAAATACGAATACTCCCGCTCCAAATCTTATGCAATGCACAAAAATAAGCGTATAGACAATGGTGCCACAGATAGAGCACGCCAATGGTGCCTCAATTGATGCCCTGTGTCCCTATAGGTGGATGTGCTTGGGTATTGAGGTCAATGAAACATTATTTTTCCTTTAAAGTCAAAAATAGCCATGTAAAATGGTTCAATAATATGACGATAATCAATGTTTAATAGGAACATGCGAAAATGAGTCTAAAGAATTAACAAAACACATGTATAGCAATGACTTGATAAAATATGCGCGCCAATAATCTATGATAAGTTGACGACGATGATATTAATAACTAATAAATGAACAAATAAGACCTTTTCTATGAGTGACGGACCAAAAATCCATGCACTATGAGATTTACGAAAAAATATATTAAGCTAAAAAAAATGATCACAGAATTCGTACCTTAATCGATGAACAAAATCATGATACGTATAAATAGTCCTTATGTCGCACGCGAACTTACAATATTATTTTAACTAGAATTATATTCTTGACATTCTTTTTCATCGTTGGTATTAATTATACCGTTTTATTCTTTTGATCATATCGTAAAATTACGTCATTTGTTTGCGTGTTTATAATCCTAGTTAATACCCACAAGATAACTATTCTATTGTTATTAAACCCACAATATAAAGATAAATCTATCTATATATATAATTTCTTACATTTGGAGTTCTCACGTCGCCCCCTATTTCACGCCACTAGATCGCTTGATTTGAAAATGACGTCTTATCATTGATTTAAATATTAAAAATGGGTTATGGGTGGTATCCACGAGTTTCGATACCTAGATTCGAAAAATGGAGAACGGAGGTGAGAGAGAGAGTGAGGGAGGAGGTGAGAGAGGCAAGACGACGACATAGGGCCTCCGACGGTGACCAAGATTTGAACAGAGAGACCTCCTTCTATGTGTCTAACATTCCAGAAGGTGCTTCAAGTAATGATCTGTGGAAGCTGTTTGGGCATTTGGGTATTATGTCAGACGCTTATGTTGTGAAGAAGAAGGATGTGGGTGGAATTTTTTCGGTTTCGTCAGATTTAAAGCATTGGTGGATGCCACCAGATTTGTCGAAAACTTGAAGGACGTTACGATTCTGAAGCAATGGTGGCAGTGTCGGTGGAGAGGTTTGATAAAAACCATAAGAAGTTGTCGAACGTTGATGCTAAAATGCAAGAAGAGCCGGCTC
This sequence comes from Bidens hawaiensis, assembly GCF_021521415.1. NCBI lineage: Eukaryota > Viridiplantae > Streptophyta > Magnoliopsida > Asterales > Asteraceae > Bidens > Bidens hawaiensis. Next base: position 44,699 of record NW_027495115.1, on the reverse strand, counting down.
CTCGTCCGGTGAGGTTGGAGAAGACTTCGTTTACACAAGTGGGTGTTTCATACAAGGCGGCGGTGGACAATTCTGACTTGAGGCAGTGCACTACGATGGAATTTCTGCAATCCAAAGAGTCCACATGGGAAAGGTATCCACTCGAGGCTTCGGTTTGGGATAATCAAGTCATCCCTTTTGACAGGATTGCGGGCTTTAAAGTTGTTGGGATTTTTATGTTTTTTCAAACTCTAGAAGTTCGGATTCTGACGCGGACATCCAGATGAGGATACCGGAGGTGGAAGAGGGGGAGGTTAGAAATGGTTCTCCGACGAAGGTGGGTGATGGGTGTCTACCGGTCGACCCAATTGACCGTTGTGTTCAACAGGGTAACGAGGTTCCGACTGATGTTCCGTTGTCCTTGCATGCGGGGGGGGGGGGGGGGGGTGGAATCACTAGGAATTAAAATTCAGAGAACTGTTCATGATTGTGGGGCCGAAGAAGATATTTCAAAGACGGCTTTCAAAACACGGTATGGTCACTACAAGTTTTCGGTTATGCCTTTTGGCCTAACCAACGCACCAGCCGTATTTATGGATCTCATGAATCGAGTATGCAAGGCGTACCTCGACAAGTTTGTGATTGTTTTCATTGATGATATTCTCGTCTACTCCAAGAACGAAACTGACCATGAAGAACACTTAAGGGTAATTTGGAATTATTGAAGAAGGAACAACTGTATGCTAAACTCTCGAAATGTGAGTTTTGGCTTCGCGAGGTTCACTTTTTAGGACATGTGATCAACGAGAATGGTATCCATGTCGATCCCGGTAAGGTAGAGGCCATCAAAAACTGGGAAGCACCTAAGACTCCGACTGAGGTGCGGCAATTCCTAGGGCTGGCCGGCTACTACCGACATTTCATCGAAGGATTTTCAAAGATTGCTCAACCCCTCACCGCTTTGACTCACAAAGGCACTAAGTACAATTGGGGTGACGCGCAAGAATCCGCTTTTCAACTGTTGAAAACCAAACTCTGTAGTGCCCCTATTCTAGCCCTCCATCGGAACTCATGCGAGGCATGAACAAGCAACTTGAAACCAGATCGGACGGGGTCCGATATTTTGAGAACCTGATTTGGGTTCCACGGTTCGGAGAGTTGAGAACTCTGGTGATGGACGAAGCACACAAGTCCCGATATTCTTTCCACCCTGGCTCAGATAAAATGTACCATGATTTAAAGGCACTTTACTGGTGGCCGAACATGAAAGCCGACATTGCCACCTACGTGAGCAAATGCTTGACTTGTGCCAGAGTCAAAATAGAATACCAGAAACCATCTGGTCTACTGCAACAACCGGAACTCCCAATGTGGAAATGGGAACACATCTCTATGGATTTTATCACGGGTTTACCTAAGACACCGACGGGATGCGATACCATCTGGGTGATCGTTGACCGGTTGACTAAGTCTGCACACTTCTTAGCGATTAAGGAATCGGACAAAATGGAAAGACTGACTCGTATTTACATGAAGGAAGTAGTGTCTAGACACGGAGTGCCTGTCTCAATCATTTCTGATTGAGATTCTCGTTTCACTTCGCACTTTTGAAAGTTGCTGCAAAGCGCACTAGGCACCCATCTTGATATGAGCACAGCATACCATCCTCAGACGGATGGGCAAAGTGAACGAACTATTCAGACTCTGGAAGAAATGTTGCGTGCATGCGTGTTGGATTTCGGAAAAAGTTGGGAACCTCACTTACCTTTGGTAGAGTTTTCGTATAATAACAGCTACCACGCAAGTATTAAAGCAGCGCCATTTGAAGCGCTGTACGGACGGAAGTGTCGATCACCACTCTGCTGGGCAGAGGTGGGTGACAGCCAAATCACTGGTCCAGAATATAGGTAGGCTGAGGTTGATGTTTTTGGAGACAACAAAATTTTTAAAGATCTTGGGAGGATCCCCATTTTATGTGGGCTGCCAGTTAGTTTCCAACTCAAGAAAGAGGCCTAGAAGAGTACGAAGCCCTAAGTTCGGAGAGCCCAGTGCTTAATTCAAAGGAAGATGGGACTGTGTCATCCCCCTTTTCTAACATTCCTTTCCCAGATCTATGCAATTCCATGAAAGGTGGTAACTCAAATTCGGTCAACGAGATTCATATGAGTCTTCTCAAGGCGTATGTGTCTGAGCCTTTGGTACCACTGCTGGAGATTTCTCATAGCGTCAATCTGGAGGAAACCGCCACCAGTTCCGGTACGTCAGACTCATGTATTGATTTGGAGGTAGAAGTGACAATTAAGATTGGGTCTGATCTTGGAATTGAATGGGGAAACCATAGGGCTCAAATTAGAGTAGTAATCAAGGGTGAAGGTGGTTAACAGGTTTTCCAGTGATTTGGTTTTGGTGTTTGTTAGGTGAGATCTTGGTGGTGGTTTTATGTTGCTTGGTTTTCTAATGGTGACTTTAGGTCAAGGTTGGGTGGTTTGTCTTTAGTATTTTGGTGAGAGTTTCGGTTGTTTTCGGGCGATTCAGGTAGGGGTTTTTCGTTTGCTTGTTTCAGTGGTTGTATTGGGTGTTTTCTAGCTTCTTGCTAGCTTGTTTTAATATTTATATAATTTTTTTGGTCGTTCAAAAAAAATATATTCGAAAAACGGGCTAGAACCTCTCATGACATTACATCCATACCACCTATGTTTCTCTTCCATTATTCTCTCTCTCTCTAATACATACATCCCATATCAATCATTATATTCAAGTTCCAAATTTTAAATCTCTCATCATCTCATCGTCTTCGCTCTCACCAACAACCTAGGGTTTAACTCCACTAGTTTCTACTCCTGTCATTGTAACATTTGTTAATTTTCAAACCCGAAAACTCAACCCATTTTAAATTTTGGCTTTCGTTCATGTATATACATATATATTATAATGTTATTAATTAATTTCATCATTCGTTTCATTTATCTTATGTGGCATTCGTCGTTTTTATTTGCATTTGTATTCGTTAAATTGGCCCGTTTAATGTTTCGATGTATTCTTATTATTCGTTCACCGTTATATAATATATCCGATGGTTTAAGTTATTATTCATTTATTCCTATTCTTTTTGTTCAAATAAAGAAACTCCGAGATTTAAAGTCTTTATTTAATTGAGTTCCAAACTAGTCGGGTATAATATGAAAATATTCCAAAAACATATTAACTTGTATTTCAATTTTAAAACAATTCAAAGATAAAGGTCCAATATGTAATTATGATTTAAATCAATCAATCAATCAATCAATCATACCCAGTAAAATCCCACCGACAGCAAAGCTATAAGTAGGGTCTGGGGAGGGTGGGATGTAGGCACACCGTACCTCTATCCAAAGGAATAAAGAGGTGGCTTCCAGAGAGACCCTCGGCTCTAGGTACATGTGTATGAAGCAAAATAAAGGAAATCAAAGTTTAACAGCTATATAAAAACTACTACTAATTATAATAATATTAATAATAATATTAATAATAAGATCACAGTTTAACAGCTATATAAAAGCTAATAATAATTATAATAATAATAATAATAATAATATATGTAAGGGAAATACCATTATGGTATGTGACCTAAATAAGTTAAGTCTAAGCCCTAAGGTATTCAAATTTCATATTTAAAACAATATGAAAGTTGAGGGTTAAAAGTGTAAAATTTATTTAAATTATAATATTTTAAATCAATTAATCCCAACCCAGCACCCGTTTTCCCGGTGGCAGTCTCCGGCAAACCCCAACCACTGCGTAAATCATGCGTTTGACCCAATTAAAGCTTGCAATATTATTGCTCCATAACGGCAAATGTATATTGAATGATAATAACGTGTTTTAAATACCCAATGATGCGTATTGAACCCATAACTGACCAGAAATTTATCAAAACCCATTAACTCGCATTTAATATTACACGCTCCAATAGATCTTATTAATAGTCTTATAATCTTCACTTAAAATTGTCCCTATCATCAAGCTAAACTAACATACTCTATGTAATCAATATTTGATCTTCAAAGTTTGATTCCGGCCACACCATCTTCCATCATCAATTCTTAACATATCCAGGTAATTAATATATGTTTTCGTTTAGTTTTTAGCCATAAATCAAAACCCCTAACAAAGTTTGAGCAAACATGGAAAGGATTAAATGAATTGAATCTAGGGTTTGATGATGAAGATGATGAACTTTAATACTTTGTATATAATTAACTATTTTCATATATCAATCAAATATCAAGATGGTCCAGTTGGTTAGTGTACTTGACTATGGACAGAGGTACCCGGGTCAAGACACTTTTTTTGGTATTTTATTTTAATCATTTTTTCTTTTATTTATTAATCAAATTAAATAACTAAAAATTTAGTATAAATTAAATACAATTATTTTAAGTTAAAGAAAATAATTTATAAATCATAATTATCACTTTTCACCTAAAAATCTAGTTTTACTTGCATTAGATTTCGTGAAAATCCGATTAAATAATATTATTAAATATCACATTGTTAACTTTATAACTAGCTAAAGTAATTGTTTTCTAGTTAAAATTTTCGTTAAAATCAATATTTTAAGAACGTTATAATCCTCAATCTAGTGTTAAGTTAATAGTTAAAAAATATTAGATAATAATAATAAAACGTTAAATTTCGTTAAAGCCTATTGATCAAAATGCCATAAAATAATAAAATATATATTAAAATAGTGCATAATATCTAAAACCAAGTTTATAAACTTTATAATCCCGGTAGCTAGTCCTTTATTGTGTACCTACGTTATTATTTATAGTTTCTTGAGATTCGATCGCTTCGATTGTTAATTCGCTTTAAGTTATTATTTCAAGTTGTCTTCAATCTCATAGGTGAGTTTCTCACACCTCTTCTTACTCCTTTACTACTTTTGGGTGTAGCATATCTATCCTATCCAAATTACAATTTCGTTTAATCATTATTTAATCCGATTACTTGTTTGTTTACTTGTTACTTGCTCAAAGATTATGTGCATGGATTACTTCAAGTTAGTATGATCATACGCCTCCTTTGCACTCAAGACATTTGTTATGAGTGGAAAAGGGCCTCATTATCCGATTACGTTGGTGCACAATTCCAACTGGAAAGGACCTTACTTGCGCTTAACTGAGTACGTTGGTGCACATTCCCAACTAGAAAGGACTTTACTTGCTTATTTATTTAAGCCCCAGTCCCGGTGCCCTACTTTGATGTTAGATTTACTCATAAACACAGTTCTAAATATCAGAGTTAATTAATAGTTTTTCACAGAAAATAAAAACATCAAACATATTTTACAAAATCATAACATTCTGTTTTAAAACATTCAAATTTTCTTAAGATAAAACATCATAACTTTCCTTCACTAGATGAAAGTCAGCTCAGTCCATGCCATCGTTCCCCCTCAAGCTAGCTCTTTCATCCTATTTGCCTGCGTGCATACTAAAAGTCAGTTACACTGAGTGAGTTCTAGTTAATAAGGCAACATACAATATATTCACATACTTATTTATAAATACGAGTCCGAAGATACATATCCCAATCTTATCCTGTTATCTTTCGATATACATATTTCATTCTGATGACCGTCATTCAAGTCATGCATAAACCTAAATAACCTAAGCAGATAGGGTAAATAAGGTATCGTATCCACCAGGAGTATGTAGTCAATGCAATTCGTGTTAACAATTTTAATATTATGAAGTGATAGATTTTAGTATTGATCACACAAGCAATATTTGAATTTAGAATTAAACAGGCAAACGAGTAAACAAGTTTCAATAAATTAAAAAAAGCAAATCATACCCGGGACTTAAAGTAAGCAACCAACAATGATCACTTGCAAACTAACAGATTATTGATTAACGATTAACTACAGACTAATCAACCAGACAAAACCTTAGACATCAACAATCGCTTTACACACGGCACTGGTTATCAAACAGTCCCTGCCAGTGTGACTAAGATAAGGGAAATTATATGTTTTATTGTATTCAATCTAATCAAACAGTCATATGATCAATTATCATAGCAACTGGTAACGAATGGTTCAGATCAACATAAACCTAAACCAATGGAACACACAAAAATACCAAACATCAATAATAATATATCAACCATAAACAATTATACATAAGTGTTCTTAGTAACATGAGAAACTGAAAGGGTTACAAACTATACATTCCCAGGTGAGATTCTAGGAGATTAGCCGAGCCTCGACATCGTGGAATCGTCAAAAATAATGATATGATGCATGTATATGGTCTCGGTACGATCTAGAAGGATGGAATCACTGCCTCCAAGCTCCACAAACCGCCTCATTTGATAAAAACGAAGATAGGGTCGTCAATGATGAAAATTTGATATTAAACCCTAACAGCCGTCTGCACACCCCATCGCGATAGGCGATGGGGTCATCACTGGCGTATCACGATGGACAAGAAGTCAAATTCATTAATCCCCCATCGCGATACGCGACGGGTCCTCCAGCAAGCCCAAGGCGTATCGCGACGGGTCCTCCAGCAAGCCTATCGCGTATCGCGATGGGTCTTGTTCCAGTAATCTTTGTTAATGTTTCTCTTTTTGCGTGCTGAATGTCCCGGGTCTTCATCCGTGTCACAACAGGTCCAAATTGAGTACTTTAATGCATGTGACCTGAAATACAATAAACACGTATGAAGTATTAAAGTTCCTACAATAAACGATTAAAACTAAGAAATAAACGAACTAAAGCATGTACAAATTAACCAACCATCACATCCCCACACTTATCTTTTGCTTGCCCTCAAGCAAACTCTAAAGCAAACATCAACATCTATCATAGGTATGTAAATTATCTCCATCAATACTAATAAGGCTTAAGGTCATACCCAGTATCCCAGACTGAGACTTTCTAGATTGATACCACAAATACGGTTAAGTGCTATAATAAAAACAATAGAGCCGCCCAGACGAGTGTACTTTGTTTCTGGTTAAGGCACACATGCTAATACCCCTCATAATATAACATCTATCCTCTCGGTTTAATATCGGGACTAGCAAAAGATGTGCTAGTATCACTCTGCTCTCAGTACCTAGTACAAACAACTGTCCATCCATATAACTGCTTTGACACAAATGAAAATCAAGAGGACTTAAAATGGGTTGTAACGGTGCTAGGTGTAAGGGTATGGAAGGGAAATTTTCAAGTAGCTCAAATGATCTGACCCGACTTATTACAAATCAACTAAATAAACAATAATAACATAAACATTGATTTCATCTTTTTCTTTCAAGACACAAACGAACTACTAATTACATAACTGAATATAAACAAACATCTTTTTGGCTTTTTGCTATTTTATTTTATTTATTTATTTAATTTTTTTACCATACGTAATGCTTAATATTGGAACAGATACAAACACAAAAACAAATGCGAATACAAAGAAACTTATTATGCCAAATTGTCTCGTAATATAACATCGGGGTTAATCGAATGAAAGAATAGGCCCAAGAAATGTTTTCTAAGGGAACCAACCCCCCGCCCATCACATTGCCCTCACTCATATGTATAATGTATGAGGCCCAACCCCCAGTACCCACACTCTCACTAATCCTGACGAGGCTTAGCCTAATTCCCTCTATCACTTTTGCATTTATGCCAACTACGATACCGATGCATGAGTACCTGTCCCCATGACTCGTTATCCTCACCTAAACGACTCCATTTTCAACTTCTCGTTATGAAAACATTTGTGAGTAAGACTATCGAGAAGCTGAAAAACCGAACATGACCAGAAACCTATAACTTGGCATTAATGGCAATAATTAAAGTTAACAACTTTGGTTTATGAACACTCTTCGAGGTATTATCGGGCTAAAATTTTCAAATCCCCCCCATCCCCACAATTGAGGTTTACATTGTCCTAAATGTTAAAATATTTAAGCATTTAATGAACATTTGAGGGACGGGGTTGAAATTGACTTTTTGACTGTTAAGCAATTTAAAAACTTGGGGCTCAAATGTGATGGCTCTACTAGAAATTATACAATTACACTTTTAACATTCAAACTAATAATACAAAACAAATTATGAAACTGAAATCACCTGATATCAATGAGACTGGAAAAGGACCAGTCGACTCGCTAACTCTCATAAACACTCGTATACTCTCGTCTCGATCAAGTACCAAACTGACAACCGAACCTGCAAAATCTCAAGACGTGTAAAAGCAAGCTTCTCACAAGTGTATGACAGAGGTCTATTAAAAGTTATGAAAATGATTTTCTGTTAATTTCAAGAGTTAAGTTGTTTCATAAAAAAATTTGTTAAACAAGTTAAAAACGTTAAAAGACCTAACTCACTTTCATAGGAATCATGATTACATTTAGCATATGCAACAAACCCTTTAAACCTCCTGGTAGCCCGATAGGATAAGTGGGGTTACAACATAATATACACATAAATCAAACACAGCAGATATCAAAAGATATATATACATATACGCCTAACTAGTTACCCATACAATATTCCCAAAATAATAATATTAAATACAAACCCTGAGAATAAAAACAAAATAAAAGCAATAGCAAAAGGGTAACAAAAAATCTACTATGTAGGTGGAGTATCATCAGAATCATCCTTCGGGTCCACCGGCTGCTACACTGTAATAGTCAATGAAGGTGGGAGCGATACTCATCATGACAGGCCAGGTGGGCCCGCTGGGCCAACTCTCCTTCTGCATCACCAACTACTGCTGATAAATCATAGCCAATGTGACTGGCCGCTGCGGCTGCTGCTGTGATGATGATGATGATGATGATGATGTCTGTCTCAATGGATGCTGGTGTTGAGGATGCTCAATGTGCGGGATCGGAGCATGCTGCCTATGTGTCGGGATCCCCCTCTGTAGTGCAACGGCAACACCTGATCCTACAAGCGGTGGTACTAGCGACCCCTCTCACACCCGGACTAAAGCCACGGGACCATACATGCCAACCATCCCGGCCCAACGAGCCTCCACCAATGAAAAAATCCTGTAGCCGGCCCGGGAGTAAAATAACCAACCGGATAACGGTCGAACACACCGAGTCGCTGGGCGATCCTCGTGACGTATGGCCCCAAAGTAAGCGTGCCGAGGAACCCTGTAAGCTACGACCTCGTGCGAACGACGACAGCAGGAGCATCACCACATTGGCTTGTCGGCGGCCAATGATGGAAAGAAGACACGACATATTGAGATTTCTGCACTTCTCGTGACCCGAATGTCGGCCCACGATAGTACTAGCAATGATCCTGTGAATGTAGCGATGGACGGGGTCCTTGATGGATGACTCCACAATGGTGCTGGATTGGGCCACGTCGGCGATCTCCGCCCAATACTGGCCGAGTTGGTCCTCCGTGAGAAAGTGCTAATGGGCTGCTGAGTATGTGGCTTGTAACCACAAAAACTCTGCAGGAAATCAGGACTCTGAACCTGCTCAGCCGTATAAAATCCGGTGGCTATAGCGAAGTAAGGGACGGACATCTTAGAAAGATGTCGCCCAGTGAAAATGACACCCCGTGTGGATCAAGAAAGTCCATGGGCATGAATATAAAAGTCGAGTAAAACTCGCATGTGAGCTCGACATATGGAGTCGAGTCACACGCGAGCACGTCAGCGCACGGACCAGTCAACAATGCACGTACCTGGAAGTCGATGCCCAAATCTCGCAGCAACGTCCAATTGAATGAGCGGTGATGCAAGAGCTGCATCTGTCGAATCCTATCCAGTCTCGTATACTCGTCTGACATAATCCTGAACCGTAGCACCTGGTGATGTGTGCGACGTCCATCACCCATAATCTCCTCAGGGTCGATGTCAGGAGTAATCGGTAACTCCTGACCATCGTAATGTATGACCCTAGGCTGCCACAGCTAAATGGGGCGAGGCGGCTTGGCCTCTCCCTGAGGAGCCACTACGGGGCCACGGCGGCCCGCAACTTCGGGTTTCTACCTCTTGCGCCCGGCGGCGCGAGAAGAACCGGGTATATTAGACATATCTGCAAAATTTAACACTTTAAGTTAGATATGTCAACAGTGATTGTGGCGACGACCGTATAGCATTTCGGTTGCGGTCGTCCCACATAATAAAATAATATTATAATAATGCTAAAATAATAAAATAATATTGTAATCCTAAAAATAAATAATATGAAAAATTTGGGGACTCCCTGCACGTAAATCTAAAAACCAGATTGTGCCACCCGAATGGAGATTGAGTACTGGCGGTACAATTAATTTTCAATTCATATCCAATTACACATGTCCCCACACTCGATTAAAAAACTGACAACCAGACTCGACTTGATACTTAACAAACCGACACGAACACAAACTGACTCGAACAAACTAAATGAACTGATAGACAGTCTCTAATAACGTGCAACTAACAAATAAATTGTCGGCAACAAAGAAATGTGTTACATCAAAACCCGACTTGTCACCCGTTTAACATAAACCGAACACCCACATTTAATCAAACTAATAACCAAACCAAACCAATCCAACCAGGCAACCAAAATCTCAAACTAACAACCAAGTCGACCATCAAAGTTTACCATTTCTCCATTTAACACCTAAGCTAAACCGACATTCCCGATAGAATCAAACTAACACGAAACAAAACCTATGTATCAAAACCACACACACCCGTACCCGCAACCCGATAATATTCCCGTGCTCAATAAAATAATATAAAATCCTACTCGATGTCAAGCAAACAAAGATAATATAAACTGACAGGAGTGGTTATGAGGGTGTACGGTGGTGTGTGGATACGGCGGTGAGGGACAACGGCGGCGGTGGTGGTGGTTTGTGACGACAGGGGTGGTGGTGGTTTAATGGTGATGGTGGAAGGATGGTGGTGGGTGGTGACTATGGTGGTGTCAGTGGTAGAGAGTGTGGTGTGTTCACCGAAGGAGAAGGAGAAGCGACGGGGAAAAGAGAAGAAGAAGAAAGAAAGAAGAAGACGAAGCGGTTTTAATAAAAAAAAATTCAGATCTCTATGACCCATCGCGATACGCGATGGGTTAAATGGGTGGTGATCGCGTATCGCCACCCAAATCTGTGGCAATTAGGGTTTGACCCCACCGCGTATCGCGATGGGGTTTGGATAGACGTCATCGTGTATCGCGATGACGTCACCCATATCTGGGACAACACAGTTATCGCGATACGCGATGATGGAGCTTGTAAGCCCATCGCTATCGCGATGTGTGCTGTTAACAGATAGTTTTTCGCCATATCGTGTCCGGACATTTTCCAACCCGACCACTTTTCGGCATCCCGACATCACCCTGAACCCGAGTCTGAACTCAAAACACACTTTACATACCTGGAAAGACGTGTAATTGATCAAACTCTTACCGAACTTCAAGAACTTCCAACTCTTCAACAAAACTCAACAAAATAAAAACAAACTGGACAGGCACTTACAAACCCCGGGTTTCCTCCAGTAAGCACTAAATTTAAAGTTTACAGCTCGATAGTGCCTCGAACACTCAATAGTCTTCATAAACCGGTGAAATCACAATAAAACTCACCGATTCCTTGTTTATCTCGTGAATATCCTTCATCTCCAAGTATGGCTTCAATCTATAGCCATTTACCACTTGCCTCACATGATCATAAAATTCCTCAATCTCGTATTGACCATGGTTTCCAACTTAATTAACCGAATACGGGCCTGTTGACTTACTTTTCAACTTCCCGGGAAGAGCTTCATCCTTGTGTTGTATATCCAAACTTTTTGACCAACGTTAAAATTCATCAACCAGATGTTAGCATCGTGAACTTTCTTCATCTTTTCCTTGTAAGCGGACGCACAATCGTATGCCTCGTCTCTCAACTCCTCAATCTCGCACAAAGCCAAATTCCTCGCCTTACCTGCATCATCATAATCAATATTAACCTGTTTAGTAGCCCAAAGCGCTCTTTGTTCAATTTCAACCGGTAAATGGTAATCCTTTCCTTATACAAGTCTATAAGGAGTGGTTCCAATTGGCGTTTTATATTCAGTTCGGTAGGCCCATAAAGCATCGGTCAATTTGGTTGACCAATCCTTTCAGTCCGTTCGAACGGTTTTCGGTCAAATCTGTGTGATTTGCCTATTGGAAACCTCAACTTGTCCACTCATTTGTGGATGGTAAGGAGTTGAAATCCTCTGATCAACACCATATCGTTTAAGCAATTTTTCAAATTTAAATGTCTTAAAATGAGACCCCCCATCACTTATGATGGTTCGGGGGACTCCAAATCTCGAAAAAATGTTACTTTAAACGAAATTGCATACAACTACGTGATCATTCGTCCTAGTGGCCTTCGCTTCAACCCATTTAGAAACATAGTCAACGGCCACTAGGATGATTATCATGCGATTTCGGGAATGGGCCCATGAATCGATCCCCCTAACATCAAAAATATCAACTACTAGGATCGGGTTCAAGGGCATCTCATCCCTCTTAGAAATGCTCCCGAGTTGTTGACACTTTAAACAGTGTGTCGCGAACTCGTGAGCATCCTTAAACAATGATGGCCAAAAGAAACCACTCGTTAGGACTTTTCGAGCAGTTTTCTGGCCACTAAAGTGACCACCACACGCAGACAAATGTGTGTGTTCCAACACCGATCTAACATCCTCCTCGAGTATGCATCGTCTGATCATCTGATCTACACCAATCATGAACAAGTCTGGATCATCCCAATTGTACTGTTTCGCTTGGGATATCAATTCTTTCTTCTTCCTCCTTGGCCAGTGCTCCGAGATATCACCTGCAACTTTATAAATAACAATATGAGCAAACCAGGAATATTATGAGACTGCCAAGATGTGCTCAGCCGGGATGGATTCGTTAATGGGCCCGTATGCGTTCCCATTTTCAACCATAATCTGGGACAAATGATCTGCAACAACATTTTCACTCCCTTTCTTGTCCCGAATCTCTAGATCAAATTTCTGTAGTAACAAAACCCATCTGATAAGCCTCGGTTTTGCATCCTTTTTGTCGATGAGGTACCTAACTGTAGAGTGGTCAAAATTGATAATTACTTTACTACCCCAAATATACGATCTAAATTTATCTAGAGCATATACTACAGCTAGTAACTCTTTCTCGATTGTTGTGTAATTTAATTGAGCATCCGAGAGAGTTTTACTCGTATAGTATATGACAACGGGTTTCTTGTCAAACCGTTGACCCAAAACACCCCCGACCGTATAGTCACTTGCATCACACATTATTTCAAAAAGCAAACTCCAATCGGGTGATTGCAAGATCGGGGCTTCAACCAACTTTGACTTCAAAATGTCAAAGGCCTTAGCACATTCGTCATTAAAGTCAAACGGGGCATCCTTAAGCAATAAATTACATAAGGGTTTGGTAATATCACTAAAACCCTTAATAAATCGTCTATAAAACCCGGCATGCCCCAAAAATGATCTAATGCATTTGACATTCATGGGATGAGGTAGAGTGGAAATAACTTGAACCTTTGCTCAGTCCACCTCAATCCCATGACTCGACACAACATGGCCCAACACAATCCCCTCTTGGACCATAAAATGGTTGTTCTCCTAACTAAGAACCAAGTTTGTTTCAACACATCTTTTCAAAACTCTTTATAGTTGATTTAAACATGACTCAAAAGATGTGCCGAAAATCGAAAAATCATCCATGAAGATTTCTCAAAACTCCCCCACCATATCGGAAAAATACTCATCATGCACCTTTGAAAGGTGGCGGGGGCGTTAAATAGCCCGAATGGCATTCGCCTAAACGCGAATGTGCCATACGGGCATGTAAACGTAGTCTTCTCCTGATCCTCAGGATGAATAGCTATTTGGTTATACTCGGAATACACATCTAAAAAGCAATAAATTTTGGACAAGATAGCCTTTTGACAATTTGATCGATAAACGGAAGCGGAAAGTGATCTTTCGATGTTGCCGCGTTCAGTTTTCGATAATCAATTCAAATGCGCCACCCGGTTACCGGCCGGGTGGCAACCTAGTTACCCGAGTCGTCCTTGACGACTTGGATGCCTGCTTTTTTCGGTACTGTCTGTGTCGGGCTCAACCACGTGCTGTCTGATATGGCAAAGATAATGCCAGGATCCAACCACTTCAGTATTTCCTTCTTCACCACTTCGTTCATGTTCTTGTTCAGTCTCCACTGAGCATTGTGTGCGGGTTTGACAGTCGGGTCTGTTAAAATCTTATGCGTCTCGATCAAGGGACTGATTCCCTTCAAATCTTCTATCTTCCACCCGATTGCTTCCTTGTTCGCAACCAGCACCGCCATCAAAGCATTTTCCTGTTCAATAGACAAGTTAGAAGCTATAATAACAGGCAAAGTATTATTCTTACCAAGAAAAGAATATTTTAAATACTTTGGGAGCTCCTTCAGCTCGACTTTCGGTGCTTCCAGAATGGACGGTTTCAGCCCGGTATCAATTTTCCCGGGAAGCGGTTCCACCTGAACTAACCATGATGGACGGTCTCCTCGCACAGCTGCGATCTCCATCTATTTCTTCTCCTCTTCCAGCAGCTTGTCTGTTTCCACCTGTAACCTGTCAAAGAAACAAAAATGGTGACGCAGAGTCGTATAGTGGAATGCACTCGTTAATGACATCAGCCATGAAGCACTCGTCATCGACCGGAGAATTATCTCCACGTGTGAAAACATTAATCCTCAACTTATGGTTATCGAGTGCCATGTCAACAGTACCATTTCTACAATTAATGTTGGCATTTGTGGTGGCCAAAAATGATCTACCGAGGATAACTGTAGGTTGTTTGGTCCTTTCACCCGAAACATAATCGAGGATAAAAAATTCAACTGGAAAATAAAATCTTCCACCTTAACGATAACATCAGTCAGTAACCCCCGGGGAAGTTTTGGTGTCTGGTCAGCTAAGACAACTGTGTTAGACTTCCTGGGAGAATGCTAAAGCTAGCTCCAAGATCTAAAAGTGCCCGAGTCATTTTAAAATCACCCACCTAAATGGGTATAATAGGCGTTCCCGGATCTTGTAGCTTGGGTGGAAGCGAACCCGAAAGAATTGCACTCACATTATCAGTAAAATTAATATGTTTAGGAATCTTAAGACTCCTTTTCTGTGTGCACAATTCCTTCAAGTACTTAGCATAGGCGGGAATTTGTTTTATGGCATCTAAGAGGGGTATATTAATTATAACCTGTCTAAACGTTTCCCACATTTCCTCTTGTTGTGGGCCCCTTTTTGATGCCATATTTGCCTTAGATGGTGCCACAACACATCAGGATAGGGAATAGTTTTCACCTTCTCCTTGTCCTTCTAGTTGTTGGTGTCATCTCTCAGAACCGATTTGTTTATTAGTTTCACTTTTCTTAGGTTCAGTTAATTTAACCGGTTCCGGCTCGTCATCAATGATGAGATTTTCATCAATGTCTTCCACCACCCCATTAACCAGTGGTGGTGGAACCCCAACCTTATTATCATACTTTTTACCACTATGTAAAATACTTACCTAGTTGACGTGTTTTTTCGAACTGGAGTTGTAGTGGTTCGGGTTGACTCTGGTATCATTCGAGAGTTGGCCCGCACTTTTCTGCAACTTTGCCATATCTGCTTCGAGCTGACCAATCTGCTTCAACATTGCCTCTGATGATTTATCCCGCAACTCAAACTGTTGTTTCGTTTCCGCCTTCTGATCTGTCATGACTTTAATCAACGCATCCAACTTTGCGTGCACCGAATCATCAGTATTTCCTGAGGACCCTTTGCTATACCCCCTATTCTGATTATACGAGCCCTACTGCTGATAACCGCCTTGGCGGTAATTAACCTGCGACCTGTTCTGGTTCGTGCTCTGAAAGTTCGAGTTCAACTGTGTAGACGGGTTTCCGTAACGAAAGTACGGGTGATTCCTCAGGCCCGGGTGATAAGTGTTTGAAAGTTCGCGTGATCCATTGACCCTTGGAATCCCCGTAAGCGTAATTAACTTCCTCGGGTTCATCCTCCTCATCATCGTAAAACTCGAGGAAATTTTCTACCTTATGCCCGAGTTCACTACAATCCTCAAAAACTGAGAATTTCACTCCAACTTTCCCGACTTCTTTCTTCTTACCCTTTCTATACCCAGCCAGTTCACGTACTAACTCAACAATCCATTCAGATTCACTCGTGACTGACTTCACTGACCTTGAAGAAGTACCATGTCTTCGACTTTCACATGTTGCTTCTGATTTGGAATCTTCACACATGAACTCTAAGAAATCCCAATCATCTTCCTAAGGTTGATTAAGCAACTGACCATTACACGAGGCTTTCAGATGTTTTTGGTACTCGTATGTTAACCCGTCTACAAAACATTTCACCTATTCCCACAATTCAATCTGGTGGTGTCGGCATTTTCTGATCATATCCTTATACCTGGTAAATGTTTTGTGAAATAACTCTCCCGATAACTGTGAAAAGTTATGGATCTCCATTTCGGGCCTCACTTGTCTTAGACTGCGAATAATACTCGTTTAAAAACAGCTGCTGCATCTCGGGCCGGTTCCCAATATTGTGCATCGGTAGTGAGTTAAACCAGTTCTTTGCTTTGTCTTTTAACGAAAAATGGAACAGCCGTAACCAAACCATCTCCAATCGACCCGCAAATAGCTGAAAAATCGGTTAAGTGAGAATACGGGTCCTCAGAAGCCATCCCGTGAAATTGAGGTACGGTGTTAATGTATGATGGTCTGGACTTAAAAGTTGGTTGTCCCTGCACTCGCACCTGTGGAACCAATGGAGATGCTCCATCCGAGATAGCCAGCCTGAACCGACTGTTAACACCATGAACATGTGGAACCAACGGAGATGCTCCACCCGGTTAACCCTATTCCGACCCATGTCATTCCTTTCCCTGTTACTGTTAACCGCATCACTTGGTATCCAAATTACTGGTTTTTCTATCTTCGCATCCAAATTCTCATTCCCCTCATCTTCCATATCATACACCTCGTTGTCGGGCTCAACTGCCCGATTTCTTCTAAACCACTGATCAACCTCGTCCTCAACTTCCAAACCCCGGTTCACCTTATTTTCTTCCCACTCTTCTTCATCTTCGGTTGGAATGCTCAGAACAACATCATCAAGATTAAGCCTAATACTTCGGTTATGGGTGTTATGTGGGACTGAAGGTTCAGCCTGGTTAAGGTTTCTATTTCGGTTTCGGGTTCTAGAAGCCTGAGCTGGGTTGTTCTGGTTGTTTTGGTTATCAAAAATTAGTGGTGGAGGCATGTTGTCTGGGTGAAACATGTTATTTTGTGGGAGTGGTTGTGGGTCTTAATTCTGGTTTTTGTTCTGGTTCTGATTTTGGTTTTGGTGTTGGTGTTGGTTTTGGTTCTGATCCTGATCTTCCATCACGGAGATTCTGTTCTGGGCTCGGTTATCCCGAGCGAGTCTCTCAATCTCGGACTCGAAAATTAACGGTGGCTGTCTGCCCGAGTCGCGGGTGTGCATAAACTTGTTATCTGCACAAACAACACCCAGCGTAAAATAGAAAATTAAATTGAAACAAAAACTGAAAATTAAAACTAAAATTAAAATAAACATAAAAATCACTTAACACGAAAAACACTAAGCTTACTAACTCTCCGGCAACGGTGCCATTTTGGTGACCGTCGTTCAAGTCATGCAAAAACCTAAATAACCTATCCAGATAGTGTAAATAAGGTATCGTATCCACTAGGAGTATGTAGTCAATGCAATTCATGTAAACAATTTTAATATTATGAAGTGACAGATTTTAGTGCTGATCACACAAGCAATAGTTTGAATTTAGAATTAAACAGACAAATAAGTAAACAACTTTCAATCAATTAACAAAAGCAAATCACACCTGGGACTTCAAGTAAGCAACCTACAGTGATCTCTTGCAACCTAACATATTAATTATTAACGGTTAACTACAAACTGATCAATCAGAGAAAACCTTAGACTTCAACAATCGCTTTACACACGGCACTGGTTATCAAGTAGTCCATGCCAGTGTGACTCAGTTAAGAGTAATTATATGTTTTATTGTATTCAATCTAATCAAACAATCATATGATCAATTATTGTAGCAACTGGTAACGAATCGTTCAGATCAACGTAAACCTAAACCGATTGAACACACAGAAATACCAAACATCAATAATCATATATCAACCATAAATAATTATACATAAGTGTTCTTATTCATATGAGAAACTGAAAGGGTTACAAACTCTACATTCCCGGGTGAGATTCTAGGAGACTAGCCAAGCCTCGACATCGCGGAATCGTCAATAATGATGATACAAAGCATGTATATGGTCTCGGTATGATCTGGAAGTTTGGAATCACTGCCTCCAAGCTCTCCAAATCGCCTCCTTTGATAAAAACGAAGATAGGGTCGTCAATGATGAAAATTTAATATTACACCCTAACAGCCCGTTTGCACACCCATCACGATACGCGATGGGGTCTTCACTGGTCCATTGCGTATCGCTATGGACCAGAATTCAACTTCATTAATCCTCCTATCGTGATACGTGATGGGTCCTCAAGCAAGCCCATCGCGTATCGCGATGGGTCTTGTTCCAGCAAACTTTGTTAATGTTTCTCGTTTTGGGTGCTGGACGTCCCGGGTCTTCATCCCGTGTCACAACAGGTCCAAACTGAGTACTTTAATGCTGAAGTACAATAAACACGTATGAAGTATCTAAGTTCCTACAATAAACGATTAAAACTAAGAAATAAATGAACTAAAGCGTGTACAAATTAACCAACGATCACATTCTTTCTTTCATACATCACTAACTATTCCTTTTAAAGAGCATTTCTCTCTATAACAGTCGCAGATTTTATTAGGGCGTGAAACCCTTTAACCTTGACAGAGTTTAGAAGAGTCTGCAACCCTTTAACCTTCGCAAAGTTTAGAAGAGTCTGCGACCCTTTAACCTTCGCAGATATTATTAGTGTCTGCAACCCTTTAACCTTCGCTGATATTATTAGGGTCTGAAACCCTTTAACCATACATTCAATCCATCCTTTAATCATACATACCTTTTCCTTTTATAACATACTTTCGTACATACTCATTTCATTACTTACCTTCATACATACATATTTTATACTAGACATACTAAACATTACTTTCCTTGATGATACATGCGATATCCGAAGATCGTTCATGCACCGACAAGCATTCATTCATAACATTCATACATACTATTACTTAAATCATCATAGCATACACATACCATTTAAGGTATGTGTATTAACATTCACATCGAGTATGCACACAGCCCCGAAAACATAACAAGGAAATGGGGCTAGAAACTCACATACAAGCGATTCCTTTCTGAATTCATGGTTATGCCCTTCTTGAGCAGTGCACGATTAACTGTGTATCAATTAACAAGAATTACTTAAATACTCCTAATCATAATATATTTCTAAGTCATTTACCGTTTTAAACGTTACCTTTCGTTATTAATTAATTACTTATATGGTTCATACATCATTCAAGTCCATATCTATCGTTTATGTATGTATACGTTGTTTATCTTTCGTTTATTTCGTAAATCATTTACACGTATAAGTGTAGGGCGTGTAAGTCATCTGGCGCATAAGTCCTTCTAGGCGTATAAGTTCAGTCCCAGCGTGTATTTTCTTTTAGCGTGTAAGTCATACATACACGGCACATACATATTAGTTTATATTTATACGTTACATACATATATGGCCCATACATATACGTTACATACATATACGGTCCATACATATTAGTTACATACATATACGGTCCATTCATATACGTTTCATACATATACGCCGTAACTTATACATTTATATACATAGACGCTGCTTCTTGTACTTATACGGCGCAAGCTTATACGCTGCATAAACTTATAAGGCACAAGCTTATACTCTGCATAAACTTATATGGCGTATAAGTTCTGTTCAGCTCCTTATAACGCGTTTTTAAGGTTTTACTTCGATTCCGGCACCGTCAGCTGCCGTTAACCACCATGGTTGATCGGAGTTTGATTGTTTATGGCCTAGGTAGCTTCGGGGTATCCAGATCTGAGCTAAGGTGGTCCTTAAGCTTGTTTTTGGTTTATTAAACACTCGAATAAAGCTAGATCTAGATTCGGTATCTCAGGGATGCGGTGGCGGGTTCTAAAATGTTGGGTCAGCTGGGGTAAATTATTTCAACCAATTTTCATGCAAAACCGACTTCGTTTACCCGTCCTTTTCATGAACCGAACACTAATTGTTTTACCCGAAATGAACCAACTGACCCGTTTACTATCAAGTTCATTACTTTATCAATAATCATGACTGATCTATTATCCTACCAAGTATCATGCAAATACGGACACGAAAAGTAAGCATTTTTAATAATAACGTACATTTGAGCTTTATGTCTGAAATCAATCGAGATGCCCAAAACCATATCAAACCAACTCCGATTTTAGTGACTCAAGCGGCTACGGAACCGTCTCTCCGAAATCGACCAGCACCGCCTATTGCCACCGCCGGAATCCGCCACTACAGTCGTCGAAAAACTAAAACAGTTGTCGGAAAACACCTTTTTTTTGCTATGACGGCTTTCCCAATAAAATCCTGACTTCCTGACTTCTAATAGAAGATCTGATCTGTGAAAATCTTCATTTATATGTTATGAACACTCAGTTAAAATTTGAGACCGATCCGACAGTTAGATATTCGGGAATCGTCGTGTCTTTGTGGGCTATTTTCTCAAAAACGGGAATTGGAGAATTGTGTGCTATTGAAGGTGTAGGCTATGGTGTAGAGATGGATGGAAATGGAATGGATTAGGGTTTAAGGGGTATTTATACTCCCTTAAGCCCATGGAACTTAGGACCATCTTTCTTTTTTGGCCATCGTCTACTCAAGTAAAATTTTCCTTCATAATTAAATAATATATTAAATATCATTTTTATATATTTCGGGATGTTACAAGTCTACCCTCCTAAAAGAGGGTTCATCCTCGAAATCTGCTTAGTCCTTGTAAAGGAATACTTCCTGTATTCACAACCTTTATTTAGATTTCTAGCTTACCAGTTTATCCTTTGTCTTAAAATCATCGAGTGATGATAATTAGTTTTAGCCATCCACAGTAGCTTATCCATGAAGTCCTCGATGTTACGCTTCCTTATCTAGACTTAGCAAGTTCCCGTCATTTCCTTAAGCATGCTTTTATTTCTTGTCTCTCCAACATATATATTGCACTTACCGTCACCACACTAAGCATTGAATGACTCTTCTGTCTGATTACAACTTTTAGCAAATATACTGATTTGCGATACATTCAAAATACATTAATTCCAAAAAGGAAACCTTTCCAGTTTCTCCTTAAGGATTACTTCTTGAAATCACTTTGTCTTTTCCTCAAGATAGAACACTTATTGCAATTCTTGAGCACATCCATTGCATAACTTGTCGGAGAACTCCTTAAGTTACCACTTAAACCTTCTTTCATTCTCAGCTCTGCACCAACACGTAGGGTTCATGAGATATATAAAAAAATGTACATCTTTTTAGCATTAAATAATCTCTAAAAGCTGCAACTTCTATCATATAATATAGTTAAAACAACTACTTATCATGTTAAAATATATTTTCAGGTGAACCCAAGCCTCAAACAAAGAAACAAATGAAAAACCGAAGAAAAACCAAAGAAAACCCAAGAAAATAGCAAAACATGGGGCTGTGCTTCAGAAAGCATGGGCCTGTGCTTCTGGAAGCACGGGGCAGTGCTTACCTATCAGAAAAGACAAAAATCTACAAGAAAAGACAAAATAGTGGACAACTAGACACGGGGTCATGCTTAAATGGACACGGGGCCGTGGCTACCTTTCAGAAATGACAAAAAGAATTAGCACATGTCACTAAGAAGCACTGGGCCGTGCCTCAAGAAGCACTGGGCCGTGGTCACCTTTCAGAAACGACAAAAAGAATTAGCACATGTTTGAAGGCTTGGAGGTCATCATCATCAACCATAGCCTGTTGGTATTTGGTCACTCAAAATGATATAACTTATGAATATGACAAAGAACAAATTTGTGCAAATTGATTATACATCAACCAAAAAGTTGATAAATGGATGAGGGTTTAAACTAGAACTACAGAGGTTGGGCATCATTATAAGTCCTAAACACCTTGAATGGATGGCATGTAAGTCCGAACTACGTGGCATGTAAGTCCAATGTTCAACCTCAATTGTTTGAAATATTTTGAAAAGAAAAAAATTCATTAAGAAAATTTAAATGTTCTGTCATAAAATTTTTTGACCAAATATCTGGGGGTTGAAGTCAAATTGGCGTGATCTGGAGAAAGCCAAATAAGCTTTAAGAAGAGATATGGAACATCATACTGCAATAAGTGTTATCCATTTTTGAATTATGCACTTAACTGAACTTTAAGCATATCACCAAAGTAATGAAATTCATGCTAAGTCAATACCTGCTATTAACCTACCTATTGTGACATAATAATGCTGAGAATGAAGTATTGAAAGGTGACTTAATCAATATCATCCCATGTTGAGATGTTTTCATAAAAGAGAAAGGGATTTGGAAGGCTAAAACTGAAATTTGATCTCATTATGCACCATTTTCTCGTAAACTTTGAACTTTAATGAGAAAACTGTATGATGTAAAGTTTAAGTCAAAAAGTGTTGCATTTTCAATTTAAATATGTCTGCATATGTTACAAGTAAACTTTGATGTTTTTAAACTTTCGAGTAAACTTAGGTGTTTCTATTTGAAGTTTAATTCATTCGAGCATACTTGTTACTTATTGCCTTGAATATGTTTATTCATATATTATCGAGTACACTATGATGATTATGCACTTTCGAGTAAACTTGGTTGTTTAGAAGGCCATCTCATTCAAGCACACTTGATGAATATGTGATATTAATGTCTGAATATACTTTAAATACTTGTTTCGAGAAAACATGGATGTTTTAATTGAAATTTGTGTTTATCAAGCATACTTCATTATTTTAGATTGAATTTGATCAAAATGAATATTGTTCGAGTAATCTTGACTATTTACCTGTTGATTATTTCTACCGAGTAAACTTGGTACATTTTCAAGCATACTTATTTAATATTCATTTAATTGAATGTTGTTTGTGTCTGAATGCTTTGTCTGAAATTGCATGTGTTTTCGAGTAAACTTTGTTTATCAAGCAAACTTCTTGCTTAGAGAACACTTGTATATTATTATAGTAATTCAAGTGTTCTCCAAGCATACTTGCATATTTCAAAATATTTTCAAGAAAGCTTTACTTTTCAAGTACCCTGTATGCTTTGAGCGCACTTTTATATTAAAATTAATATGTCAAGTCTCCTCAAGAACACTTTGCACTTTTGAAGTACTGTCGAGTAAACTTTGCTTTGGCGTATTCCTGGATGTATATTTCTAAACATAAGTAAACTCTTTGTTGTTCTAAGTAGATTCGAGTAAGGATAGCATTTATAAGGTATTCGAGTAAGGTTGGCATTTAGAAATATCTCTAAGTTACAATTTTGGAATCTTTATTGATCTCAAGTAAGGTTGCCTATTTGATCAATAATACTTGATTATTAACTTTTGATTAATTTCTCGAGCAATCTTATATATTCGAGTAAGCTTCTTTCATATTTTACTTAGTCTATTTCTAATTACTTTAAATACCCGAGCAAACTCTAAGACGAGCAAGCTTGGATAATATACTTTATCGAGCAAGCTTTATGCTGGAATATTTAAAATTGGGTTTTTGGCAGTATACTTATACTAAACGATAAAATTCATTTAAAACCAGCTTTCAAATGTGCCCAGCATGCACTATAAAAGGGGGACATAAAAAATTTTCATTTCACCTTTTCCCTCTTTCACTCTTGCATTATTGTCCAATTGCTCAACTGAATCGTTGCTCAAACTTCCTAACCTAAATTGGTCATCCATCTAATTCTGACTCGGTTATTAATTTGTTGAAGAACAGAAATGGGGTACCCATTTGAAAAGAAGCACAATATGTGCGCCTTTCTCCAGGTCACAGAGGAGAACATGTCGGTGGAGCTAATAATTCAATGGCTTCTTCGTTTTGATCTTACAGAAAGCCCAATAATATACATAAATCATCACTTGGATTTCTGGAATACAGCTCAGTTGAAGGATGATGTAAATGGAAGGAGCATTGAGGCCACGGTAGATGGTCATGAAATTGAGATTACTTAGAATCTAATTCGGGTAAGTCTCTAGCTAAATGATAATTTGGATTTTCAATTATCATTTTCTACCCAGCAATTGTTGATGCTTTTCCAAGAAATAATGGGGTACCAAGGAAATGTGAATCAAGGAAAGTTTCAAAAGGGAATGTTCCATATTTTATACAGATTTCTGATACACCACATCATATAAGGGTTTACACCAAGGAGGGGTACTTGGACCCTCATGAGCAGAGAAATCTCTACAACTACAGTTGTTGTTGTATATAACAGGCCTTTCAACTTTTCAAGAGTTATCTTTGATGGCTTGGTGGTTAATTTAAGGAAGAGGGAAAAAAGACAGATTTATGATGTACCCCAAATTCTTGCTGATCATTTTTAATATTCTCTGCCTTGATCTTACAACTTTGGGTATCACTCATGTCCTGCAAGACCCAAATGTTTTTACACGAATTGCCAGGTTGGGTGCAATAAGCAATTTTAATCCGAAAGTTGAATATGATATTCGCCAATGGCTGATTGACAATAATATGGAAATTATGGAAGTGCCAGAGTCAGCAAGGGTGACTAGTGATTAAGAGAGTAGTGACAGTGAGGATGATGATGACATGTTGGAGTCTGATGATGCTAATGATGGTAGAGGTGATGATCTTGCTGCTGAACAAGAGGTCGAAACGGAGGAGGAGATTGTGAATGTTCACAATGTTGTGAATGATGTAATATCTCAAGTTCACCAGGAGACAACAAATGATGATATTCTTGTTTCTACACCACCCACTTCACCACAACATCAATCACCACCCCAATACCATACCCAAGAACCATATATTACTTCACCACCTCACCAAGACCAAACAGTTGAACAATACATTCCATCCCCACCAACTACACCACCCAACCAAACCCTAATCCAAACCCAATCCCAAACCCAAACCCAAGACCAACCTGAACATGAACCATACATACCAGAATACATTCCATCCGACCTTATAAACCAACCCAACACACCTTACCAATCACCAACACATTCCCAAATCTCTGACCAATCATACCAACTTTCCAGATCATACATACACCCACAATTTAAACCAGAAGCCCCTTACCAAGCACCAGTGAAAATATCATAAAAAGGCCAAGCCATGACACTCAACCATCTCAAATCCCTGATACATTTCCTACCTCACCTAAACTCACCTTCCCCTGGTGCCAGAATGAGACACCTTGACAGTCACATTAATGTACTAATTGAAAATTGTGACTTAAGAAGGGAGAATGAGGCTTTGAAAAATGTTAGTGCACGGTTTTGTCATCTCGATTCATTGTAATCATTATGTAATTTATTATTATTTAAATGTAAGGGCAATTTAGTAATTATAAGTCCCATACGTTATGTTATGGCTCATTCGTTAAGGTTGTTTAACGAATGTGACCAATCGTGTTTATTATATGTCCATTCGGTTAAGGATGTTTAACGAATGCACCTTAATCGTTATATATTATATCCATTCATCAGGAATGTTGATGAATTGGGTATATCGAATGAGTCATTCGCTATACCATTTTGGTTATTTATGTAATGAAGACGAATGAAGGCCATTCGTTACGGAATGTGTAATGAATGGAATTCGTCTTTTATAAATAGGCTGTTCAGCTTTAGTTTAATCTAAGTGTTTTTAACGTACTTTCTCCCTTGCCATTACTCTGTCCGATTATACACTCAACACTTTTTTAATCTATTAATCACATACGTATATCATATAAGTAGATCCTGTGATTCAGTCGCTACGTCCGAATCAATCGATTGAAGTGCTTCGTAATTGTTGTAGTCAACAAGTGGTATCAGAGCTAATCTAGGGTTATATTATGTATGTGATTTTAAGTATTCAATGGTAAATTGATTGTTTAACTTAATATTATATTATTAAGTTTAGATCCAAAGTTTAACTTATCGAATTTAGCTCAATTAGCATGATGAGATGTTAATTTGATGCTGAATTGACTGTAATTGGGTTCGGATTTGGTTTTGTGTTCCTGGTGTTGATTGAATTGCGTTATTACGTGATTGTGGAATGGAATTTGATTGATTGGGGTTGTTATGAAAACAGAGGGTTCTGTTTTTTTAGGTTTATTGGATCGTAGTCTAGTTTAGTTCGTAATTGAGGGTTTGGATTGGTTTGGATTTGTCCGGGGGACAATTACGAGTTATTTAAGCTATGGTTTGTGCAAATTGGTTAAGTATTGTTTGAGAAATCTATGAGTTTGTAATCATTTGTTTCGTTGTTTGGATCTGGAAAATTTCCAGATCTAGAAATGTGTTTGAATATTTGAAGACTCATATGATCATTCGTTATGATGGATTTGGTCATTCTTTATACGTTTAATGTTCATTCGTTATTAAAGTATAACTAATTTTTGCCACATGTTAAGTTTGTTACAACAGAATAACAAACTCATTTGGTACTGCAGCTGATTCGTTATCAGTTATTCGTCAATTAAAGTTCATTCGTCCTCACTCATTCGTCATCCAATCAACATTCATTCGTCACAATAACTCATTCGCTACAAATTCATTCGTTACCTTATTTGTTACTTTATTCTCCATACCATTCGTCAACCCATTCGTCAATCATTAGTCATACCATTCGTCAACCCATTCGTCAAATATTCTTGTTACTCACTCATCACTGTTAATTTGTCATAATCATTTGTAACTGTTCATCATTCGTCACCAACCATACATTATTCGTGTTTCATTCGTTACAGAGTTTTCATTTTAAATCTTTATGTTTGATTAAACTTTTATTTGTTTAAGATGGTTGGTTATTATGCAGTGGCTTCTCAGAACGTGTTGATGAAGCAAATATTACATCTCGATGCTGAGATTGGATCTCATTCAAAATTTCCATGTTTAATTAAATTTAGTGATTTTGTTAAATGAGAACCACGTTTCAGAGCACATCTAGGGTCCGTACACCCTGATTGTTCACGATGTCTTGATGATGTATACGTTGTTCCTATGCTTGGTAGTGAAATTATTGTGTTTACACCAAAAGCTTTTTCTCAGTACTCTCAAGAAGAAAAGAATAATCTAGAGATTGAGAATAAGGCATATTCCACTTTAACGATGGCATTACCTGACAAGATTTTCCATCAAGTGGGAAGTATTAAAATTTGTGCATCCTTGTTTCAACATATTAGAATGAGAAGTATGGGTAATACTGAAGAAAGTAAAAAAGGTAATGTTAAATTTTCAATTTCGGAATTTTAACTTGTTGAAAGGAGAGACTGTGGAAGAAATGCTCACTAAATTCAATCATCTTATAGCTTAAATTAATAAGTTAAAAATGGAACCAAGTGAGGTGGATAAGATTGACACTGTGAAGAATGCTCTTTCAAGTTCTTACTCAACGTTTCTCATGGTACTTAAAGAAAATAGTTTCTTTAAAAATAAAGATCTTACTACAGTGGAGTTTATGCAAAAGATTAAAGATAGAGAGTACGATTTAAAATGTCAAAAGTCATCGAAAGAAACTCTAGATCAGACACTATATGGAGGATGCTTGCCTTTGAGTAGTACTGCCGCTCCAGTTAATGCATTTCTTACTCAAACTACACAAAAGGGATCATCTTCCTATAGTGATCCAAATTTATGTTTCATGGCTTCTGGGATCAATGTCATACCTAGTGGATCAACTTCAAATGTTTTCATTGCTCCACCGAATATAAACATGAAGGAAGCTGAAAAGAAATTGGCTTTTCTTTGTGCATTTATGACTTCTTATGAAAACTTGGTGGGTAGCAAAATTTCTACAAGTGAATTGACTGATGAAGATTATGATCAGATTGATCCTGATGATCTTGACTTGATGGATCTCAAGTGGAATATGGCTATAATAGTACGAAAAGTGAAAAAGTTCATGCAACAAACTGGAAAAGATTTACCATCTTTGAACAAACGGGTTGGTTTTGACAGATTGAAAGTCAAATTTTACAATTTCCAAGAGTTTGGTTATTTTGCTAAAGAATGTGATAAGCAAAACAAAAAATACAATGGTCCTCATTCGCAAGACAGAAGTTCAGGAAAGACTTTTACTAAGGTGAAAGATAAACATTCTAGGGAGATTCTTCAAAGGCTGCGGGATCACAAACTTTACTCACAGCTTTCGGGATTCATAGTTGTCATGATTGGAAGAACAAAATATTCAAATAAAGTAAAGACAAATATCTCAAGACAACGGGGTTTTTGTTAGTGCACGGTTATGTCATCTCGACTCTTTGTAATCGTTATGTAATTTATTATTATTTTAATATAAAGGGAAATTTAGTAATTATAAGTCTCATACGTTATGTTATGGCTAATTCGTTAAGGTTTTTTAAAGAATGAGTTGAATCGTGTTTATTTTATGTCTATTCGTTAAGGATGTTAACCGAATGGACCTTAATCGTTATATTTATATCCATTTGTCATGCAATGTTGACGAATGGGGTATAGCGAATGAGTCATTCGCTATACCATTTTGGTTATTTATGTAATCAAGACGAATGAAGGCCATTCGTTACAGAATGTCTAGCGAATAGCATTCGTCTTCTATAAATAGACTGTTTAGCCTTAGTTTAATTTAAGTGTTCTTTAACGTAATTTCTTCCTTGCCGTTACTCTGTCCGATTAAAATGAAATGTGTGATGGGATAGATTGGAAACAACGACTGTTGGGGAATCCAGGTTAAGCTAATCTAGAAATGTTTGAGCACATTGAAGATTTTCAAGATGCAAGTGGAGTGGGATTGATTTCTGAAAGTGAAGTTGACACTGAATCAGATTCTGATGTTTCCTGTAAAATGAATCCGACTACTTTTGCTTGCATGGCTAAATTTGACGAGGTCAGTTCTTCTTCTGATTCTGTTAAATTATCGGAAAATGTGTTTTGTTCTAATTGTGAAACATCTAAGTCAAAATTTGATTTAATTAATGCTCATAATGATTCACTAATGAAAGAACTTACTTCACTCAAGCATACATATAAACAATCATTGGAGTCACAATTGAAAGCTAGAGAAAAGATTGAGGGATTGTCAATAAGTAATCATGATTTGAAAGTAGAACTCTGACTGAAAATGACCATTAACGATAAACAATTTCAAGAAATTCTCAAACATCTCAAACAAAGATCTAAAATAACCGAGCTTTAAAATGAAGTTCTAGACTTGAAAAGTATCTAGTAAAAAAAAGGTTCTACAAAAGGTTAGGCTTTGTTGAAGTTCCTCCACCGTTTCATGGTGTTTATTCCCAAAATCTGTTTGCGGGAAAAGAAGAAATCGTTACTAAACCTGGCAATCATGAGCAGAAATCTAAAAAGGACAAAATCATTGTTCAAATTCAAACACAAGAACCTCATATTCAAAGTAACAAAGTCTTTGTTGAGAACGTAATCATTGTGGATGTAGTTGAACCTAAAATTGTACACAAAAATCAGAACATTCCACGTTCGAATCACATTTTATGTGAACCTCATTAATTTGAGGAAGTTGTGTATGGTTCAAGTACATCTATAGTGAATTTGACAAAACCTTCAAAGGCTAAGACAAAGAAATCAGTATAATCAAAAATTTCTGATGAGGATTTGATGTGTTTCATTAATCCAGCTTCTTTTAATGAAAACATTGGTCGTGTGTTTAAGTTAAAAGGTCTTAGCAAGGAATACAATGATAAAGACATTCCACTCAATTTAACTAAACTAGAGTTGGTTGAGAGTGTCTTTAACAATGAAACTTCAAAAGTACAAGATCTTGAAAATGCATTTGCTAATATAAAGTATCAAACAAAATAGATCCATTGATTAAATCATAACAATTGTTGAAATCTGCGAAGAAAGTTCAATTTGTTAATTCACCTGGAACTGACATGTTACAGAGTTTTTCTAATTTTTCAAATCTTGAATTTTTTATGAAAAACAAGTCTGTTACGTTTGATGACTTGAACAAAATGCATGCTTCTGGTGTGTCTCATCAACCTTAGGTTAAAACAGTTCCTGTTAAACCACAACATACGTTTGTTGACATGAGAACTTGCTTTTTATGTGGTGAACGTGGTCACGTTGTAAGAAACTGTGGAATGAAGAAATCACATAATATTCATCCATTTATCATGGAACAAGTCAAACCCTTTCCTGTGATTAAAGAAATTATGAAAAGACCTATGTGTTGTGATGATGAGACACACATCATGTTTTCAAATGTGAATCAACGCAAAGTGATTCATGTTGATGAGAGCAAGAGTAATTTAAAACCAAAATTTGTTCCTACGGAACCAATTTGTAAGAATATGAACACAAATGTAGTTCAAGCTGCGTATTTGTGACGAAAGTCGAAAAGGCCTGTGACTTATTCACATTAAGCTAAACCGCATCTGGATTCAATCAAAATTAACTCTTCAAGTGAAATTAAAGAGGTGCCCAAGACTGAGGCATGGGCTGCATTTTTGAACTAATCATTTTTCCCTCTGTGTACAGAGCTCATCTAAGACTATATGTGGTGAAAACTGGATTATGGATACTGGATGCTCTATTCATAAACCGGCAACATCAACCTACTAACAAATGTCAATAATATTCAAGGAAGATATGTAGCTTTCGCGGGTAATACTTGTAAGGCCCCGTTACCGGTTCCTCACATTGGACGTTGGATTTACTCATAAACACAGTTCTAAATATCAGAGTTAATAAAAACGTTCGCGGAATATTAAAACTTCAACCAGAATATAATACATAGCTTCCAAATCTTAACAGCATAAACATTTAAAGTAGTTTAAGCATAAAACATTGTCTTTATAATAACATAACACTTCCTTGAGATACAAGTTCTTCATTTCCATGCCATGTGTTACCCTCAAGCGAGCCGCCTCATTCTACTCACATGCGTGCATACTAAAAGTCAGCTACGCTGAGTGAGTTCTAGTTAATCACATAACATACACTACTTACGCACGTACATACTTTCATTCATACTTTCATACTTGCTTACCTTCATTCTTTCTTTTATATTTGTACCTTACGTTTTAAAGATCATTTCGCCCTATAACCTTCGCATATATTATTAGGGTATGCAACCCTTTAACCTTCGCATATATTATTAAGGTATGTAACCCTTTAACATTCGCATATATTATTAGGGTATGAAACCCTTTTACCTTCGCATAAATTATAAGGGTATGAAACCCCTTAACCTTCGCATATATTATTAGGGTATGAAACCCTTTAACCTCACCTTACCTTCCATTTTCTTATCCATACATTTAATACCATACATATCATAGTCGTACATACTTCCTTATTCACATACACATATCATACACACTACACTATACTTGCCTTAACAATACGTGCAATACCCGAAGGTTGTTCACGTACTTCCAAGCATACATACATAACTATCACAATCATCATCTAGACATACACTTACCATTTAAGGTAAGTGTATTAACATTCAAATCAAGTATGCACACAGCCCCAAAAACATAACAAGGAAATTGTGCTAGAAACTCACCTGAACTCGGTTACGTTCACCGTTAACCGTTATTCCCTTCTTGAGCTATGCACGACTAACTATATAACAATTACACGTATAAATTAACTATCACTATCCATATCATCTTTCTAGTTTAATTATTACCCACACGAACGGGGGTCCGGGGGCAGCACCCCTGGCAGCGGAGTTCTACGGGCAGCAGCCCCTAGCGGGGTCCAAAGGGCAGAGCCCCTGGCTGGGGTTAAGCTGCCAGATCAGCTTGGAAAACTTTTATTTTCATTAACTGTCTTATCACATTTTCCATTAGGATTTTAATTTATTATTTAATTCGCTAACTCCTTCGCCATAACGAATTAAGCCTAATTCGTTAGCTAATTCGTTATCCTTTATGATCTGATTCGTTAGTCTGGTTCGTTGTCTCATCATAGCGAATTGGAGCTTGACGAACCACCTGATTCGTTACCTAGTTCGTTATCCAAGTTCGCTAGCCTGCTTCGTTATCCTAACGAATTGGGCGGGTAACGAATCACTTGATTCGTTATCTGATCATAACTAACTGGGATAATCAATTCGCTACCTTATCTTAACGAATTGCACAAATCTTATCCAGACTTTGACTCATGGGGTCAAAGTCAAAATCTTCAAGAACAGCAAATAGTCAACAGATCTTAGATCTGCAATTAAACCTTCATTTCTTAACCAAATAACAAGATTTAGGTATCAACGGATTCGGAATTACAGCGCCTACAAACCCTAACCCTTTGTTCGTCCAAATATTCATGTTTATGGGGTGAGATTTAGGCATATATGCTACGGGTTCTTTTAGGTTATCAATTAACCTATCAATCGTTAATGGATTTCAGTAATATTTGCTGTGTTGGATCCATTTTCAACATACTAAAACAGATCTGTGATTTTCCAAACCAATCTGAACCTAAGCGAACGATTTCTAATCATAAACGTACCTTAAACGAGTCGAACTACGAACACGGTTAAGCCTTGATGTTGTTTTGGTTCTTCATGACGATCTAGCACCAACAAGCTCGGGTTCTCATCTTTGGATCTTGGTTCGGGTTATAGGATGATGTGTGTGTTTTGGAAGGTGTAGGCTAAGGTGTAGAGATAGATGAAAATGGAAAGGCTTAGGGTTTAAGGGGTACTTATACTCCCTTAAGCCCATGGACCTAAGGCCCATTCCATCTTATATTCCATCTTCTAAAGTCCAAGCCCAACCGTGTACAGTTTATTATCTAAACCGATAAACGACACAATATAAAATAAACGAAATTTATTTTATTATTATAACCAAAAGTAGGGTGTTACAATTCTGTGATTATGATTACAAATGAAGGAGATGTGTCAAATGGTCGTAGTACATTTGAAAAAGTTAATTATTGTGATAAAGTGGATCACAATCTATTGAGCGTGTCTAAAATTTGTGACAAAAAGTATACCACTGTATTTGCTGACAAGGAATGCATAATACCAAAACCTGGATATGTCATTCCAGAAGACATGGTTGTTATGTGATCTCCTCGGTCAAATGATATTTACGTACTAAATATGAGTTCTAAGGTATCTACGTCTGTTGAAACGTGTTTTTGTCTCAAAAGCAACTGAGAAAGACTCGATTATGTGGCATAGGCATATGGGTCACTTCATGTCAGAAAGATGAATTATCTAATGGAAAATGATTTGGTTGATGGGGTTTCCATGAAATACTTCAATCTGACCGATCACTGTGTTGCATGCAAAAAGGGCAAACAGAAAAAGAAGTTGCACCCGTCTAAGTTAATTAATTCCATTGACACTCATCTAGAACGACTTCATATGGATTTGTTTGGTCCTGTGAATCGTGCGAGTATCGTTGTAGACTGGTACTGTCTAGTTGTCATTGATGACTTTTCAAGATACTTGTGGGTGTTGGTTAAGACTTCTAAAGATCAGACACCTATTCTTGTGCAAAATCTAATCATAAAGATCGAATCACTGTACAAACACAAGGTGAGAATTATTCGAAGTGATAATGGTACGAAGTTCAAAAACACTGTATTGGATTTCTTTTGTATTCAAAAAGGAATTCATCAAGAATATAGTGCTCCATATGTAACTCAACAGAATGGTTTTGCTGAAAGGAAAAACCGAACATTGATTGAAGATGCAAGAAAAATGCTGGCAGATTCAAAGCTTCCTGTCCAATTTTGGAATTAGGCGGTGAACACTGCTTGCTACATTCTTAATCATGTTTTGACTGTGATGAAGCTACAAAAGACAAGTTATGAGCTTCCGAACAATCGTAAACCTAATTGAAAACAGATGCAGGTAAATTTGAGGAAAAGGCAATTGAAGGTTATTTCCTGGATTATGCATCACCTAAGAAACGGGTCTTCAATTTTACTTTGAGTTGTGCTGAAGAGTGGTACCATGTTGATTGTCAACGATACACAACACCTCCTGCTAGCAAAGGTCCTGATTGGATGTTTGATTATGAAAGTTTATTTAATTTGTTTACTCCCACAGTTAATCAAACTTATGAATACTTGGTGCGTGCTTATTTAGAAGATCAATTTTCAACACCAAGGTCTTCAGTTTCTAATTATGATGATGTTGATGCTATCTCTATTTCGTCAGATGATGGTCATTTTGTTGATTCCTCTTCAGCTCCATTTCCTGAAATTCATGAGATTGGTGAATCGTCTTAAGATGCTGAATAGAATTTGACTAATTTAACTTATAGTGTTGTTGTGCCTGAGAATCTGACACTTCGTATTCACACGTATGATCCTCAGGACAACATCATTGGTGATCTTTATGTTGGTGTGCAAACACGTTCGTCAGATTGAAACTTCAAGTGGCGTTAATGTATTGTGTACGTATGTTGATATGCATTCATCGGGAATCATGAATCTCGCAAAATACACTTGCTTTCTGTCTCAAATGGAACTAATAAGTGTTCGTATGGCGCTTGAAGATTCTTCATGGGTAGAGGCAATGCAAGAAGAATTACAACAGTTTAATCGAATGGGTGTTTGGGATCTCATTGACATGCCTGATAGAGTTAAGAAGCCTATTCCGACCAAATGGGTATTTAAATGTAGGAAGGATGATCATGGGGTCATCATCAGAAATAAAGCATGTTTGGTTGTGCAAGGGTTTCATCAGCAAGAAGGCATAGACTATAGGGAAGTATATGCTCCAGTTGCTCGATTGGAGGCTATACGAATATTTTTGGCCTATGCAGCTTTCAAGAATATTAAGGTTTATCAAATGGACGTCAAGAGTGCATTTCTCAATGGGGAACTTGATGAAGAGGTGTTTGTCTTGCAGCCTCCTGGTTTTGGAGATCCAGATTATCCAGACCCTGTTTACCGATTGAACAAGGCACTTTATGGTCTACACCAAGCCCCGAGAGCATGGTACGGCACACTTGCTAACCATCTGACTGATAATGACTTCAAAAAAGGAACTGTGTACTTTACTTTCTCTTATAAGAATGTTGGTAATGATTTGCTCCTCGTCCAGATATATGTCGATGACATCATATTTTGTTCTACAAACGACAATCTGTGTAAGGAGTTTGAGAAGTCGATGAAGACGAAATTTTTAATGAGCTCGATGGGGGAGATGAATTTCTTCTTAGGGTTGCAGGTTCATCAATCTGACGCTGGAATTTTTATTCATCAAACAAAATATGTGAACAATTTCTTGAGCCAATTCAAGATAACTGCTGGAAAAATCCCTTCGACGCCTCTTCTCGTGGGTAACAATTTGTCACTAGACGAATCGGAGGATACCGTAGATCCAACCTTTCACCGAGCAATGATTAGTACTTAAATGTATTTAACTTTTTCTCGTCCTGATATCATGTTTGTTGTATGTTTATGTGCTAGGTATCAATCGAGTCCCCGAGTGACTCATCTGGCAGCGGTTAAACGTATATTTCACTATCTGAGGGGTAATCCTGACACCGGGTTATGGTATCCTAAGGATGATAGCTTTGAACTCACTTCGTTTTCCGATTTTGACTATAGAGGATGCAAGATCAATTTCAAATCTAATACAGCTACTTGTCAATTTCTAGGAAGCTAGCTTGTTTCATGGCAGTGTAAGAAACAGACAACGGTCTCCACTTCAACCACATAAGCAGAGTATGTGGCAGCCTCGAGTTGTTGTTCACAAGTTCTTTGGATCCAGCAACAGTTGCGGTATTACGGTTTGAAGTTTCTTACTACTTCCATATTGTTGATAACTCTGCTTCTATTAGTATCACCAAGAACCCCGTGAACCACTCTAAGACAAAGCATATCGAAATTCGATATCATTTTATTCGTCATTGTTTTGAAAAGAAATTAATCGATCTTGAAAAGGTGCACACAGATTTTCAGAAAGCTGATCTGTTTACCAAAGCATTCGACAAAACGCACTTTAACTTTTTGCTTGGTTAAAACGGATAGAAACATCTTGATGGTATCCTTAAGCTCGGATAATCAATTTTATTTTGTTTTTTGATTATTTTATTGTTTTGGATTTTTGTGGAGAAAATTAAAAAAATACAAAAATATTGTTATTTCAGTTTGTATAGAGAAAATCCAAAAACATTAAAAAATTGAAAATTCAAAAATATATTGATTTCAATTTGTATAGAGAAAATCCAAAATAATTTAAAAATTTGAAAATTCAAAAATATTGTGATTTCAGTTTGTATAGAGAACAACCTAAAACATTCAAATATTTCAAAATTTTCAAAAATATTTTTTCACTCTTTCGCTTAAAATTATGCAAGGTACTCAAATTTAAAGGACATATACTTGTATATGTTTGGTCCTGATATTTATTTGTAGATATACGGGATAGTCATTTACCTAAAAATGGAAAGTGAATCGGGCGACTGTTGTGTGTTTTTATTTAATTATTTCACTGAAAAGTATGTCACTTATTTAAGTTTGTGGAGCAAGTAATTTTATACATTGAAGCATGTATTTTTATACATGTTTGGTCTTGTTATCTACTTGTAGATATATAGGATAGCCATATATCTATAAACTGAAAGTGACTGGAGCGACTGAATTTAAAAGCTCCTAAAAAATAAGTTTGGAAGAAAAAAGAGAAAATGATAGTGCATTGATCATCTAGTCCCATATATAGAAAGAAATAAGCTTAAAAGGTTGAGTGCTTAACTGCATTGGTGCATTGATAGGTCATAAACAAACTGTTAAGGTAAAGTATGTGATATAAACATAAAGAACTTCCAAATTGAAAGAGGTGTTAGTCTGTTCCAAAAGTTTCGGTAATGAAGGCAGAAATGTAATAACCTGTCATACTCAAGCCTTACGTTTGTTTGATCACCAAAAACAAAAATTCAAAATAAAATGCATCTAGTTATGGTTAACGCTTCAATGGTGTATGGTATTATGGCCTCAAATCCTGTATTGATGGGATGCATCTAGTTTCTAGACACTTTGAGTCTTTATACGGCTTAATTATCTGGGTATTTATAAACATGAATATTTCAAAAGCTTTTAGAACAAACACAAAGCCATTTAACTTGATCACTGTTGTACATCGTACAAGTCAATACTGACTTGATCAAAATCCGATGTTAATCATACATTGTTCCTCCCTCCGCGCGTCTTAATACCAGTAAGAAACGGACCCCAAGGGATACAATGTAAGCCTACATATGAACTCGTGCATACTCATTCACAGTAAAGGAAGCTTTATTATCGCTTAATAACGGGGGTATACCTTGTAGTGGGGATTATGAGCTAAGATGGTTTATATTTTGATCAAAAGCATAATGGTTTAAGTCAAGTTGGGGTGATATTGTAAAAGTCAAACTAAGCTTGAATCGAGATTAGAGGCTAATAGTTTCTGATTTATGTTCCTTAATTGAATATTAAACCATATCAAAAAAAATTCAATGACCGACTTAACACCAGTCATAATAACGCTGAAACATAAAATTGCGATGGAAGGTCATTTGATCAATATGATTCTCTGCTCAACTCACAAAAATATGTAATGTTTTCATAGAATAATTTTCATAATTGTTTTTGTTTTATGTGCTTTTTAATTAGAAAATATTAAAAATCCAAAAATATTGTGTTTTTCTATTTTTCGTTTTCTGCTTTATTATCGATTTCCGAGCTAAAGAGTACATATTTGAAAAAAAATAAAAAAAAATTTCCCAATTTATTTAATTCTTTTATTTAATGGTTTTAAGTTAATTTTCTTAACTTATGTGTTTTGAACGCAAATCACGTTAAGGTATTGCATCTTACTTCAAATGGTAAGATTGTTAAGGTAAAGTTCATAGGGACACGGGTTTCGATGCATTTTTTAATTCTTTAAATTTAAAATGATATTTTCAATTTTAAATTAATTATTTATTTGCTATACTCTATGTGTATTCATAATGAATGGAATCCATTCACTATCTATAATGAAAACAAATGTGGGTCACTCATTCTTCATTTGCATAACGAATAAGTTTATTTGTTATCATCATTCGCTTCCGCTACCCTGATAACGTATGACCCCATTCGTCATCAATATTGATAATGAATGAAGAACGAATCTTATTTGATTCGTTATGTATCTTAACTTATTGATCATTCGTTTACGGGGTTAACGAATGGACTAACAAATACTAACCATTCGTTAATTATGAATTAACGAATGGATCCGTTCGTTTGTTTGGGAATGCATGCAAGAATTATCCTATATAATGAGCATGAGGTGAACGAATCGACTCATTCATTCACCTCGATTACAGCAAAACCAAAGCAACCTCTAGCCAATTTTTTCCAGAAATTTCGACCAGTACCAAATCACGTTTTGTTGATTGATTAAGATTCCTAAGGTAACGGTGATGCTCACGTGATGATTTTGGTCAAAAATTATGGCCAATTACCTAGTTAATTTGTAACTTTAATAACTGAAACTAAATAACGAACCTAAACTGAATCTAAATCAGTGTTTAACCTTAATGCTTGATTGAATATGGTAAGCGACATGTATACGCATCCTGTGATGTGGGCATTTTATTGATTCATCGTTATACATGGCTTAATTCAAACTTTGATTGCGCGTTTGACCGTATGTGTTCTATTTAATTTCGACTTTGACGATCTATGGTCAAAGTTGATAATTATTGATGTTGTTCTTTATGGACGACGAATGAAAGATCATTTGTGTCTAAAGTATATGAATGAACCCATTAGTTGAACTTATCTAACGAATTAACTCATTCGTGTGATCTTATAACGAATGAACCCTCATTCGCTCTATAAAATCTACTAATGGATTCATTCGCTATCACCTATTCGTTAGTCACTCATTCGGCAAGATGACAATAACGAATCATGCCATTCGTTATAACCATTCGTCATAACAAATGTACTAACGAAAGACACTTCTAATTATTTCAACAATAATTCTTTTGTTTAAGTATATATTGAATTTTTTGTTTTAAATTAATTAATCATGATACTGATCTTCGGGTTTGTGTATTTATAGCAATGGCTGATGAGTTTATTCAAGATGCTCTTGTTGTTGATCCACAACCAGCTATTCAAGAACAACCTCGTGTACAGCAACAACAAGCCCCAGCTACTACTTTGTTGCCATTCGATAAGAACACAATATTTGTGCTTTCGTGAAGGACAATTTCGCCGATCAGGACATCTTTGGTGATATCATTACATTTTTACCCTGATCCAGGATTCACTATGTTATAGCTGTTGATGTACCTATCCACTTCAGTGTCATTCGTCCATTTTGGAATTCAGCAAGATATGTGGAGTTCGAGAATCATATTATTGCCAATACCGACAAGACCACGATCACAATCTCTCCCGGTGTGATACGCCGAGTGCTACGAGTTATTGACAAAATGGGCATTACATGTGAGTTTGATAAGACATTGATATGGGGTTTATTTCGGTGATTATTTTAAACGGGAGACCTTGAACGTTCCCAATACAACAAGGCGTATTTGTGTGCCCCACACAAATACTTACTACATGTATTAATACATTGCCTTAGGGACGCAAGGGTTGTTTTGATGAATGTCGGATTATGCTTCAATCCACATTCGTTGCTCTTATTTTGAACAAACCATTCAACTTCTCTGAACTCATCAATTACCATCTCAAGGAGAATTGCTTAATGAATAATCGTCGAAGGAAGTTCTTGATGTATCCGAGATTTGTTCAGCTAATTATACAAGATCTGATTCCTGATCTTGTAATCTATGAGACTTTAGAGAATGATTTGTTAAAGTTGGAACACATGACTGCTGAAACCATGAAGAGAATAAAGACTTATCGTGGTTAAGAAACAGAAGATCATCCAAGAACCAAACGCTTAATTGGTCACTTGGTGAATCCAGATTGTGTATGTCCTTTAGATGATCGTTGGATTCACGGCGACTCGGATTCTAAACGTGGAAAAGGACCAGGTGAGAAAGATGGTGGTAATGATGATGGTGGAGATGGTGGAAATGAGGTTGACGGACGACGTGTTGACGTTGAGGTAGCCAGCTCACATGCTGCTCAATGAAAGCGTAAGGGCAAGGATAAAGTTCAAGATCAACCGCCCTAACGTCGTATTAGGCATGGTTCAGGAGTAGAGATTGGTCCATAGGTGCCTAGGTCATTTGCACAACAACAACCGGTTGTGTCACTTACTAGTAGCACCCCGGAACTTACTTTGACGATGATCATTTCATGTGATCCTAGGTTTGGTGCAATTCCTCAATCTGTTTTATCTCCTATGCCAATGCCTCATGCTACATCAACGGTGATTTCTCCTAATCCATCGATGATTCCGACACAACCTTCGGCTTTATCATTTATGAGAATCAGCCGTCCACAAGGTCCCGTGTAGCCTGTTCCAGCTTCATTTCATGCTTTGCCACCCACACATCAGATGGACAAGCTTCTCATTCTAATTCATTATATGAGAATCAAGTGGTAGCTAATTGTCAACTTTAAGAACAAATGATGACGAATCAACATCGTTGATGGGGTATGTCTCGTTTTGTCAGAAAGAGAAAGGAGTTGCGTGAGATAGTTGCAGCTCAGGGGGTGAAGATGAAGGAGCAAGAGGACCTTATTCTTCAATTAACCTACAAAGATGACGCATTAAAGAAGTTGAAGAATGATGATGAAGATAAGGATCCTGATGCTACCCGGTGCTAGTGGAAGTGAGCCAAAACAAGCTCAGGGCTCGTCCTATGAAGGTACGAGTGGTGGTGGTGAAGGCAATGATCGGCATGTAGTCGTTTATCAAGACATGACTAATGTTAAGCCTATCGAGTTGATCAAAGTCAACACTATTTTATTTATGGATTATGAAAAGGCGGTGGTGATGAGTACCGCCAACGTTGACGAGATCGAGGAGGGTGAATTTGTTGATCATGCCCTGTATCTTGATCAAATATCATTATCGTTGGGTTAAAACGATGAAGGGACATATGCGTTGGAGGCTAAGAAGGACGTGGAGGTTGTAAATGATGAAGTGGTTTTGTTTAACATGAGTATTCCACATGGGAATACATCGTGTATTTATGAAGATGAGGAGATAGATATTGAAGATGTGATGGTAGAGGAGTACCCTGATTGTATACACGATCAAATTTTGATCAGGGTATTCCATCATTCACAGAAGAAGATGTTAAAAGGAGGAGAAAGTATAAGGTATCAAGCTCGTTGGATCCTGATGCTGAGGGCTGGTTCGGAGATCACAACAAGACCCTGACTTCGAAGATTATTAAAGTCTATCGATACATTGACCAAGATCACAAGTTGGATGTCAATGCATGTGCAAAAGAAAATCAGAAGACTACATTCAAAGCCGTGCAAACAGTCAAAGGAGACATTGTTTCTTGGTTATATGATTCGATGTTAAGGGTTTGTATAATTAAGTGGGAGAATGGCGTTCAGTATTTTCAATATATCACTAACGTTCTCTCACTACTGAGGTGGGATGTGTGAACACTTGCCAATCGACCATTTATAAACTATGGTGGAAATCAATTAGCGGGATGGTTTCATCAACATCTGATCTTTGAGGTCAACCACGAGTTTAATTTCATTAACCGCAGGTGCCAACTAGGAAATACATCGATGAGATTGAACCTAAAGGTGGTTGGCGAAAGCTGGTTCTTAAAGTAAAGCCGCCCAAAACTATGAAGCATGTACCAGTGAAAACCTTTCTGCAAGATCTTCATCTACCATTCAGTCGATGGTACTACGATAACAGAACAGGCGAGGCCGTCATCGTGTTGGGCAAAGGGCCGAAAACTAAGTTTATACGATTCATAGACCCAATGTGGCTCGTAAATTTATCAAAGACCAACAACGATTTTTTGTCGAGAACAAGATTTTGTTTGAAAGGCGTGAAGATTATGATCGAGCTATGCAATTCCAATGCGTTGTACGTGTGTGTCATGCGTTCGGGATTCAAAGTTGTTATTATTGGATGACCAAAAGATTCAAATAAAGTAAAGACGAAGAGCTCAAGACGAGGAGGTGTTTGTTAGTGCACGGTTTTATCGTCTCAAGTTTTTGTAATCATTATGTAATTTATTATTATTTTAATGTAAAGGGCAATTTAGTAATTATAAGTCCCACACGTTATGTTCTGGCTCATTCATTAAGGATGTTTAACTAATGGACCTTAATCGTTATATATTGTATCCATTCGTCATGGAATGTTGACGAATGGGGTATAGCGAATGAGTCATTCGCTATACCATTTTGGTTATTTATGTAATGAAGACGAATGAAGCCATTCGCAACGGAATATGTAACGAATGCCATTCGCCTTCTAAATAGTCTATTCAGCCTTAGTTTAATTTAAGTGTTTTTAATGTAATTTCTCCCTTGCCGTTACTCTATCCAATTATACAGTCAACACTTTGTTAATATATTAATCACATATGTATATCATATAACTAGATCCTGTGATTCAATCGATATGTCCGAATTCATCATTCGAAGCTCTTCATAAATGTTGTCTTCAACAAAAAAGAAAAACTCAGATTTGGAAGCCCAATTGAAACAGGCTCTGTTAAGAATTCAAACCCTGGTCAGTGAGGTTGAGAAGACCTCAGCTGCACCAAAACAGGGGGAGAATTCACCTGTTTCTAATACTGATAATGATGATATCTTAAAATCTTTGGGAGAGTTGTATGGCAGTGATGAGGAGGAGGAGAGAGATGATGGAGATGATGATGGAGTGTATGAGGCAGATGTGTCTGAGGATGTTGTTCAAGACTACAATGTAAATGATACTGCTGAAATTAATAATGACATGGTGGTAGAAAACATTATGGTGAATGAGGCTGAGAGGGAGGTTAATGAAAATGAGGCTGA
The DNA here is from genome assembly GCF_021521415.1 of Bidens hawaiensis. Lineage (NCBI taxonomy): Eukaryota > Viridiplantae > Streptophyta > Magnoliopsida > Asterales > Asteraceae > Bidens > Bidens hawaiensis. The sequence continues at coordinate 1,519 of NW_027495115.1, read as the reverse complement.
TATTAATGTGAATGAATGTGATGAGAATATGGAGGATGTGGATGAGATAAACAATGATGAAACTGTTGCGAACATTATTCAAAATGTGATAGCTGATGAGGGTGTAAATGATGAAGGAGATTAATTTGATCAAAATCAAGATGACTTGTATCTGGATATACTATATGGAGAGTTTGAAAATGTTTAAATCTTTAATTGTGGTGGAAAAAGAAACGAAGGTGTATGATGAACTTGATGATTTATTCAAAGAAATTAATGAATTCCCTAAAGACTTCCCACCCACAGTGGTGAGAGAAATAGGCCCATCCAGACCTGAAATTATTGATGAGGAAAGAAGGGGGGTCAAGGGGTAAGCAATGGGCTGAACATGAAGGCCAGCTGCAACCCTTGAATCTTATAAAGAATGAGTCAAGTGATGAGGTCCTTTTATTGATGATTCAACTGAAGAAGCCATTAAAACACATGATAATATTGTAGGAGAGTGGATGTAGAGGGAAATGATTAGCAGGTTTTTAACTGACAAAGAATTGGAGGATCAGAGGATTATGTTGGAGGAGTTTGAGTTGAAAAAGAAACTTGATGAGGAAAAAGGGGAACTTGAACATGATGTGATTGAAGGGTTGCTGAGTTTGCAACAAGCAGAGGATGCTGACAACTCTCTTTCTATTGTTATTTATAACTTCTAGCAACCTAAAACCCCTGAGGCTAAAGCTAAATCTCCTAAGCCTGAATTGATCATATCCGACTGATGAGTCTGAAAAAGAAAATGTTGATAGACAGCTTGTTGTTGATATTTATGGGAAGAAAATTCAGATGAATGGTTAAAAAGGCAAGTGAAATGATGAATCTAAGCCTAGTTGATGAAATTAAGAAAGATGAAAAGAGCTGGCCCGCTAACGTTTGAGATATACATGGAAAAGAAAAACATTTGGGGTAGGAAATATTCCTGAAGAAGCCATGCCCAAGGAGAAGAAGACGGCTATTCATGCTATACCTCTATAGGTTATGAAAGCTGATGATCATTTCGAATATGAACCAAAAATTGATTCTTTAAATGATTTATTTGATGCTGAAGATGAGTGGCTAATAAAGAAGAGGTGCATGGACTCTCCTCAATGTGGATCTTACTGAAACTCACAAAGAAAATTTCCTAGCTAAGCTTGATGAAATAAAAAGGGAAGATCCCAGGATCATTCATTTGATGGGACATGGATTTGAGTTTAACAAATTAGCCATGTTGATAGATAAGGAACTAGATTCTTTGTTGAAAAGAAGAGAGAAGAGATAAGAAAACTAAGAGAGAAAAGAATAAAAACACCTAATGATTTCTGGCTTATCTAAGGCTTCACAACTTCTCACACAAACAATAGAGCCACAAGAGTTATGATGATATTGAAGGTGTGTACAAATCTACAAAAGAAAGAATTGAAAAAGAAGAGAAGGAAAGTTTCTGAGGAAAAACACAGAATTGATCAGTTATATAATAAGTATGAAGGAAAATGTAAATTGATTAATTGAT